>NC_088333.1:10802500-11102500 GCF_036884655.1 Musa acuminata AAA Group
TTTAAGGAGCATCATTGCAACCCTAATATGTGGATCACTGTTAGAGAGGAGGGTGTTTGACCTCCTTCACTCTCTCCTAGAGATCTGCAGGGTTCAGGGATATACGATCTCCCTAGGTAACACAATTTATCTCATAAGTGGTTTTCTGTTTCGAAGATTTTTATATACCAATCTTCGCACGATGACAAACATATCTTTAGGAATTGAGGATTTTGTTTTCTATTTTTCCATTACGCATGTGATGTCACCCTCAAGATTTTCCAACGCAATACTCATTGAAGCTTCTTGACCCGAAGTGACATCAACACTCCAAGTGCACTCGAGGCCTACCAAACTCCTAATAGAGGGGGCACTTTGATCTCTGACTGTGAAATTTTGTGGGTCGCATCATACCTTACTTAAATCCGAGGCCTAGTTAATAGACTCAAAGAAGAACTCCTTGTAGGTCCAACTATGGTAGATAGATTAACATTTGGAAGAGATGTGGAAAAAGCTCCAATAGTCAAAAGGAGAAGATTTAGTTGACCATGTTGAATCTCGGATTTTGATGATGAAGTCAATTGTCATTTGTTATCTAATCTATATATTGAGATAAGTGTGCAGGATTAACTACGATGAAAATAAGATATGCAACAGGAGTTGCGTCGAAGTTAAGACAATGATCACGTTGGGAGTTCGAGAGTTCGACGGAAGTTCGGACAATCGTCGGAGGTTCTGCGGGAACAAATCCGAGAAGTCCATAAGCTTGCCAAAGAAGCTCGTCGGAACTCGCCAAGTGGATCGTCGCAAGTCTAGGAGTTTTCCGGAAGTCCGCAGGAGCATCACCGAGGGTTCATCGGATGATCGACGGAAGTTCACCGGAAGCTCGCCGGAAGAAGCGATTGACGCACCGGAGCAAGTTGCAGTAAATATCTTAGGAAAAATCGTAGTTAGCACAATGATTAAGTTGGAAATGGGAGGTGATCCCATTAACTTAATCTTGGGGCAATTGGGCCCCTGAAAAACCCAAATTGGGCCGAATGGATCAACCCATTCGGACCCTGATTTCTGCTCAGCGGTTGAACCGCACAAGCCAGGAGGTGGCACCGCCTGGGCTAAGTCTCCGAGCGAGATTGGGCGGTGCAACCGCCCCAGCCAGGAGGTGGCACCGCCTGGGCTCAATCTCCGAGCGAGACTGGGCGGTGCAACCTCCCCTGATAGAGGTGGCACCGCCTGGGCTCGGTCTCCGAGCTCTGGTTGAGCGGTGCAACCGCCTCAGTCAGAAGGTGGCACCGCCTAAGCTCAGTCTTCGAGCTCTGGCATGAGGTGCAACCACCCCTGATAGGAGGTGGCACCGCCCAGAGGCTCAGTCTTCGAGCTCTACTAGGCGGTGCAACCGCTCCAATCAGGAGGTACAATCGGCAGATCCCGGAATTCCGGGAATTGACAGTTTTGAGCTCCAAATTCAAATTGGGTTGGGGCCTATAAATATCCCACCCATTCATCACTGAAAGGGCACTGAATATACACCGAAATCCTGATCTTGTTCTATGATTTTTAGAGCTCAAAATTGTTGTAAAGGCCAAAAGTTCTTCCTCTTTTCTTCCAAGTTCTGAGCTTTAAAGAGAGGAAAGAAAATTCTGTAAGGGTTGTCTCCTAAGCCCGTCAAAAGGAGTGAAACTGTAAAAGGGTGGTTGGCCTTCGCCTATTGAAGGAAGGCCTCTAGTTGACGTCGGTGACCTCGTTGGTGGAGGAAGCCAAAAGTGGAGTAGGTCAAGATTGACTGAACCACTCTAAATCTCGGTTTGTATTTACTTTTAACATATTATCTTTACTGCAAACCTCCTCTAAAACTTACTGCTTTCTGTATATATACGATCGGGTTTCAAGCTTTGCACTTTTCGAATCGGCGTTTAGACGTAAAATAGTTTCATCGTACGATCATCATATTTCTGTTTGCGTTTACGTTTTGATTTCTATCATAACTACAAACTGCCTTTATATCCTTGCTTAAACTGCATCTCGCTTAATCAAGTGATTTACGAATCAGCATTTAGACGTAAATCAGTGTTTTCGTACGAATATCATATTTCAGTTTGCGCCTACTATCTGATTAGAATCATAACTGCAAACTGCATTTGTATCTTTGATGCATCTCGCTTAAACAAAAGTTAAAGTGATTTACGAATCGACTTTCTTACCAAAATCACTTTTAACGAATGAACGCAGTTTTTATTTTTCGTAGAAGGTTTTCCGCTGCACTAATTCACCCCCCCCCCCCTCTTAGTGCTCTTGATCCTAACAATTGGTATCAGAGCGAGGTTAACTCTCAAACGGATTAAAACCCAAGAGAGATGGTATACGCCGGAAACCAAGAGGGCCATTCTATTATACGTCCACCCATGTTCAATGGGACGGACTACACCTATTGGAAGACTCGAATGAGGATCTTTCTTATTTTTATGGATTTTGAACTTTGGAATCTTGTCGAAAATGGATTTTTGAAGTCTTCTCTTCCAATGATCGATTGGAATGAATTGGAGAAGAAGGCTTTCGCTCTTAATGCAAAGGCTATGAATGCCTTATTTTATACGCTTGATAAAAATGAGTTCAACCGTGTTTCGGTTTGTGAAACTGCATTTGATATTTGGCACACACTTGAAGTGACTCACGAAGGCACAAGTAGAGTGAAAGAGTTAAAAATCAATCTTTTGTTACATTCTTTCGAACTTTTCCAGATGAAACCGAGTGAGACTATTGGCGACATGTTTACCCGTTTCACGGATGTTGTCAACGGTCTAAAAGGACTCGAAAAAAGTTTTTCGGATTTTGAGCTCGTAAATAAGATTCTAAGATCCCTTCCTAAGAGTTGGGATCCTAAAGTCACTGCTATTCAAGAGGCGAAAGATCTAAACAACTTCCCTCTTGAAGAACTAATCGGGTCATTAATGACCTACGAGATGACTTGCAAAGCTCATGAAGAGCAAGAAGACATCCTTCCAAAGAACATGAAGGATATTGTTAGGATCGGAGCGGCACTAAGAGGGGGGGGTGAATTAGTGCAGCGGTGAAGTGCGATAGACTTTTCACGATTTAAACACTTTTCGGAAACTTCGTACGATAAAAGCAACGTTTTCGTTTAAAAACGTTTCGATTGCATTTTAACTTGAAGAGATAAGTAAGACAGAGACAAAGCAGTATAACATTAAAGTGCAAATGGTTTGCAGTAATATAAATGACAATAAGTAAATGCAAACCAGAGATTACGCCGATTTTACAGTGGTTCGGTCAAATGACCTACATCCACTTGCGAGGCCCCTCTTCGATGAGGCTCCCACCTTCCACTAGCAAATCTCTTGAAAGGGAAGGGTAAATACCCCTCTTACAACTTTTACAAGCAGTTCACTCTCTTACAGATTTTCAGCAAGAAAGAAGGAGGTGAACACTAGCAAATTGAAAACAAGACTAGCAAAGACTCTTCTAAGACTTTTTTCTCAATCACTTGCTGCTCAAAAAGTTGTATTCTTAGCTGAGACTTGAGGGGTATTTATAGGCCTCAAGAGGATTCAAATTTGGGCTCCAAAAATTTGAATTCTCTTATGTTCCTGATGCTGGCGGTGCCACCGCCCAGCGCTCGGGTGCTGGGCGGTGCGACCGCCCAGCCCAGGAGGTGTCACTGCCCAGCCTAGGCGGTGCCACCGCCTAAGCCAATTCAACTCACTGGTTGGGCTCCAAACTTGGCCCAAACCAGTCCAAACTCGGGCCCAATTGGCCCCTACTTGGGTTATAAGATTAACACCTAATCCTAACCCTAATTAACGTACTAACTACAAATTTAAAGACATTTTCTAAGCTATTACAAAGTCCGTAAGTCAAGACTTCTTCCGGCGAGCTTCCGGTGAACTTCCGGCGGTCTTCCGATAAACTCTCGGAAACCATTCTACGGACTCCCGGCAAGCTCCTAGACTTCACGATTTGATCTTGACGAGTTCCGATGAGCTTCTTCGGAAAGCTCTGATCTTTCTCGGCGAGCTCCGCGAACTTCCAACAAACCTTTCGGTGCGCTTCCGAAAAACCCTTCGGCAAGCTCCCTACTCATTCTTGGCTAGTTCCGACAGTATTCCCGATGAACCTTCGGACTTCCGTCGAACTCTCGAACTCGCAATGAATCCTTCGTGCTTGACTCCGACACTTTGTTTTGCTTTATGTCTTCATCGTTATCATAGTTAATCCTACACACACAAGCAAAAACTCTACTCTGATCTAGACAATTATTATAAAGCGAATTGACATTCTGTTGCCCAGCACGTCATTGGTTGGCGCTTCGTCTGATTCTTCGGCGTTTCGTCCTCTCTTGCGGCTTGTTGCCCAATCGGCGGTTGACCTCCGCAATGTCGATATCCTTGGTGTAATTCCGCTCTTGGCCCGATGCTCGACGTCCGAAGCCTTCTGCCATCCAATATCCTAATGTGATCTCCTCCGGCACAACGTCAATTCCTCCTGCCTTAATTGTCTAATCCCGATCGAGTAGACCTGCATAACTCAAAATGCAGTTAAACATAAACATAATTATCAATTGGTTTCATCATCAAAATACGAGATTCAACAATCTCTCCCTTTTTGATGATGACAACCAATTGATGACAGAGTTAAACTTGACTCCCGGAATTTAAACAAACTCCCCCTATCAATATGTCATATTGATAGAACCTTGAATTCAAACTGAATTCAAGTCATTTCAATATTCATCATGAATACATGCAACACGTCATTATGAACTCATGCATAGACTTATGCATATCATGTCATCAACATACTTCTCCCCCTTTGTCATCAATAAAAAGGAGAAGTACAACTATTCTTTGTGTTTGTAATATAAGTTCAACTCATTGCATGAAAAACATAATATTAAGTTTTATCATCATGCAGTTTTGAAGCTAGAAAATTTAGCAAGTAATGCATCATGCTTAGGACATTCAAGCTATCAAGTTTTAGATATGCAAGTTTTACAACATACAAGATAGCACTTTTGGTAATGTTCAAGATAGCAAGTTCTACATCATGCAAGCTAACAATATTGAGATGTTCAAGAAAGCAACTCTTGCTTTTTGAAATATGCAAATTTGTCAAGTTTTGCTAGATGTGCAAGTTAGCATTTTTGCCTCTTAAGATAGGCAAGATAGCACATTTGCTTCTTGAGATAGGCAAGATAGCACTTTTGTAATTTTTGTTTCTTAAGATAAGCAAGCTTGTGATGTTCAAAATAACAAGCTCTTTCTTCTAGAAGTGTCATTTTTGCTTTCTTTGCAAAGTGTAAGCTAGCAAAATGTTTGAAAAAGTGATCAAGTTTTGCAACATACAAGCTAGCAAAAATGCCAAACTAGCAAGAGATAATGTTTTACATGAGGTAAGCAAACAATTTGGCAAATGTTACATTTGCATCTTCTCTTTTGAGAAGTGCAATTTTTGCTTTCATCTTGAATTGTGCAAGCTAGTTAGTTTGCCTCTTTTCATGATGTCCACGCTAGAAATTCTTGCTCCCTCTTTGTCATTGTCAAAAAGAAGGGAAGACCCTTATATCAATTTTCATATTACGACAAAGGTAAGTATCGTTCTTATTTGTGTATCATTATATATTCAAATTAAAACATACACAATTTCAATAACCTTATTTTTCATGCACGATACCGAAAAATAAATCAATCATCATTAATAAGCATATCATACATGATACTCAAACATTAAAATTTTTAAGCATTTATCAACATGTTGATCATGATACCAAACATTCATCATTTAAAGCATTCATGATACACATCATATGCAATAAATACATCATGTACATTATTATCATAAGTATTGCATACATCATTTTAACTTTATGAATATTTTATAATTGCATGCATTATACCAAAACATTTCAGGCCATGCAAGCCATAAATACAAAGAAATCATGTCATGAAGGATAAAATCATTTGAATACCAAAAGACATGATTCATATAGTAAATATCTTCTTTAAATAAAATATCAAGAAAAATCATAGGAGTACAAAGAAGAGATCTTGTTTTAAAAGAAAAATCAAGTAATAACTCCAAGAACTCACAAGGAAAAATCATGATTCATTTAGAAAATCTCCTCTCAAGAGAATAGCAAGTAAAATCGTAGAAGATCGATTAATGAGTAATTTTGATTTATAATAAAATCTCATGTATCGAATGTTGAGAAATCAAAATGATGATTTATATAAAAAATATCACAAGTTATATTCAAGAGAAAAATCATCATTCATTTTCAACTTATTCAATTTGTCACATCAATATTTCTTAGATATGCATGATACCAAAACATGGTTTTAAATCTTTAACATATAACATGCATAAATTGAAAGGAGAAGAGAAGAATTCAAACGTACAAAGATTTCAACCATCTCATAAACAAATGTAAGACCAAGTCATGAATCCAAAATTCCATGAATCAAAATGATCATCAAAGGTAATTTCATGTTATTCCAAGAAATCAATATCATGATTTTGATAAAACTCATTTCAAATTTAAATCATCAAAATCATCAAAATATCAATATTACTTTCAAGAGATTCAAAATGGTATACATAGATTTATCATAATAAACATCAAGATCAATAGGATAGAGAAAAATAATTTTTCAAGGAAAAACTATTTTCCTCTTTTTAGTTGTTTCAATTCATATGATTTTATTTCACTTATACCAAATAAAAACATGTATAATGTTTAAAACCGAAAGTGTAAGATTTATTACAACAAAGATTAATAAGGCACTTTCATTATGGTAAAAATCAATAATCCATAAATCACAGGATTCATATGCATAATTTCGAAATTTATTAAGCATGATCATTATGCATGACACTAAAACATGGTTTCAAAATGTTTAATAATTTCATTACATCATTATGCAATGGTTTCATTGAACATAATTTTGAATGATTCTTATAGATAACTAAAACTTCTTTAGTTTTAATTTATGTGATTGACTTTATATTAGCATGCTCAAGTTTTGTTCTTATGTCAAAAACATACATCATGTTTGAAAACCAAAGACAAGGTTTAAAAAAAAAATCATCAAGCCTTCCATATAAAAACCATGCATCATCATTGAAGGTTAATATGAAAATCATCAAAATACACATTCTTCCTTCTCAAGCACATATATATGATTATTTAAATCTAACATTTTATTCTATTAACATAAAACATATAATTTTCAAGAAAAATAATTATTGAAAAGAAAAGAGAAAATGCATCATGGAAAACATCAAGTAATTTCAAAATAATTCAAGAGAGTTGAGTTACTTACCTTGTAGTCGAAGCCCGTCAAAGCCTAATTCGTCGTTTCACCTTTGGAAGTTTTTGATTCATCCTTGGTTGCCTTCCTCTTCTTTGGCCTCTTCCTCCGTTCAAGTTCATTGTTTATTTTAGATTTTTGTTTAATAAACTTATTAAGATTTGGTGTTCGAAATTCAAGTTCATCATTGTCCTCATCACTTGAGTCATCGCTCAAGTGGTATTCATTTGTCCGGAGTTCCAAATCCTTCATATTCTTTGGAAGGTGGTTCAAGTGTTGATTGTGTTCATCATGTGTATTGCGCACCATTTCATATGTCATCAATGAGCCGATAAGTTCTTCAAGTGGAAAAATATTTAAATCTTTTATTTCTTGTATTACCGTTACTTTTGATTCCCAAGCTTTAGAAAGTGATCGTAAAACTTTACTAACAAGTTCAAAATTCGAGAAACATTTGCCAAGAGCTTGTAAACCATTGACGACATCCGTAAAACGGGTGTACATGTCAACAATAGTTTCGCTCAGCTTCATTTGAAAAAGCTCGAAATCATGCATTAAAATGTTGATTTTCGAATCTTTGACTCTAGAAGTGCCTTCGTGTGTGATTTCAAGAGTGTGCCATATGTCGAAAGTCGTTTCGCACAAAAAAACCCGATTGAACTCATTTTTGTCCAACGCGCAAAATAAGGCATTCATAGCCTTTGCGTTTAAAGAAAACATCTTCTTCTCCAAATCATTCTAATGGTTCATTGGAAGATAAGACATTTCAAATCTATTTTCGACTATGTGCCATACAAAGAAAGTAAGAAAACTCTCATTTGAGTTTTCCAATAAGTGTAGTCCGTCCCATTGAAAAAGGCAGGACAAATGAGAGAGTGACCCTCTTGAAAGCCGTAAAGAGCCATTTCTATTTGGGTGTTAAACCAAGGTAGAAAAACGTGGCTTTGATACCAATTCTTAGGATCGGAGCGGCACTAAGAGGGGGGGTGAATTAGTGCAGCGGTGAAGTGCGATAGACTTTTCATGATTTAAACACTTTTCGAAAACTTCGTACGATAAAAGCAACGTTTTCGTTTAAAAACATTTCGATTGCATTTTAACTTGAAGAGATAAGTAAGATGGAGACAAAGCAGTATAGCATTAAAGTGCAAATGGTATGCAGTAATATAAATGACAATAAGTAAATGCAAACCAGAGATTACGCCGATTTTACAGTGGTTCGGTCAAATGACCTACATCCACTTGTGAGGCCCCTCTTCGATGAGGCTCCCACCTTCCACTAGCAAATCTCTTGAAAGGGAAGGGTAAATACCCCTCTTACAACTTTTACAAGTGGTTCACTCTCTTACAGATTTTCAGCAAGAAAGAAGGAGATGAACACTAGCAAATTGAAAATAGACTAGCAAAGACTCTTCTAAGACTTTTCTCTCAATCAGTTGCTGCTCAAAAAGTTGTATTCTCAGCTGAGACTTGAGGGGTATTTATAGGCCTCAAGAGGATTCAAATTTGGGCTCCAAAAATTTGAATTCTCTTATGTTCCCGATGCTGGCGGTGCCACCGCCTAGGCCAATTCAGCTCACTGGTTGGGCTCCAAACTTGGCCCAAACCAGTCCGAACTCGGGCCCAATTGGCCCCTACTTGGGTTATAAGATTAACACCTAATCCTAACCCTAATTAACGTACTAACTACGAATTTAAAGACATTTTCTAAGCTATTACAAAGTCCGTAAGTTAAGACTTCTTCTGATGAACTTCCGGCGGTCTTCCGATAAACTCTCGGAAACCATTCTACGGACTCCCGGCAAGCTCCTAGACTTCACGATTTGATCTTGGCGAGTTCCGATGAGCTTCTTCGGCAAGCTCCAATCTTTCTCGGCGAGCTCCGCGAACTTCCAACGAACCTTCCGGCGAGCTTCCGAAAAACCCTTCGGCAAGCTCCCTACTCATTCTTGGCTAGTTCCGACAGCATTCCCGATGAACCTTCGGACTTCCGTCGAACTCTCGAACTCGCAATGAATCCTTCGTGCTTGACTCCGACACTTTGTTTTGCTTTATGTCTTCATCGTTATCGTAGTTAATCCTGCACACACAAGCAAAAATTCTACTCCAATCTAGACAATTATTATAAAGCGAATTGACATTCTATTGCCCGGCACGTCATTGGTTGGCGCTTCATCCGATTCTTCGGCGCATCGTCCTCTCTTGCGGCTTGTTGCCCAATCGGCGGTTGACCTCCGCAACGCCGATATCCTTGGCGCAATTCCACTCTTGGCCCGATGCCCGACGTCCGAAGCCTTCTGCCATCCAATATCCTAACGTGATCTCCTCCGGCACAACATCAATTCCTCCTGCCTTAATTGTCTAATCCTGATCGAGTAGACTTGCATAACTCAAAATGCAGTTAAACATAAACATAATTATCAATTGGTTTCATCATCAAAATACGAGATTCAACAATGGCACTTAGAACTTCAGAAGACCACTTGAGAGAAAACTCAAGTGATGAGAACTGTGACGATGACTTGGCACTTCTAACAAGAAAATTTAAAAAATTCATTAAAAGAAACATGTTTAAGAATGACACAAAAAATAAACTTGAACCCAAGAAGGACCAAGTTATTTGCTATGAGTGCAAAAAGCCGGGACACTACAAGAGTGATTGTCCCCAAGTCAAAAAGAGAACATCAAAGAAGAAGGCGCTCAAAGCAACATGGGATGACTCGAGCGCGTCCGAAGAAGAGGAGTCCAACACTGAGCAAGTTGCTCATTACGCCTTAATGGCCATCGGAGAGGAGGTAACGAATTTAATATATACAGATTTATCATTTGATGAATTATTAAATGCCTTCCATAACTTATTTGATGAATGCAAGATTATTAGTAGAAAAGATAAATTGCTAAAAAAGGAGCATGATAGTCTTACTTGTAATTTTGATAAGTTAAAAGTTGTATATCATGATAGTTTAGGTTCATGCATAAAATGCCATGATCTAGAAACTCTCCAAAAGGAAAACTTGCTACTTAAGGACACCTTGAAAAAATTCGAGATTGGTAGCAAGTCCTTGAACATGATCCTTGCAAACAAGGATCACGTTCCCAAAAGAAGTGGAATCAGATTTGTGAGAAGTCCTCACCAAAATCCAACCATCTTCATAAAAGGCCTCATCTTACATGTTCGACACCAAGACAAATGTAACTTTTATTGCAAACTTGGACACAAAACGTATTATTGTCCATTCAAGAAAATTAGTCCAAACAAATTAATTTGGGTTCCTAAAGGAACCATGATAAATTCTATGCAACATGATAAATAATGTAGATCTATTTTTGAGGCACCCAAAAGCAAATGGGTACCTAAAGATCATCCTTTCTTGTAAAGACAAAACATCTTAAGCTGGGAGCAAGAAATAATATCATGCTCTTTGGATTCTCGATATTCATGACCCGAGATCCAAAAAGAACTCGCGTTGCTCTCTAGCCTAAATAACAGAAGAGGATTAGAAGGTTAAAATTACAAATGTGATATAGATACAATCCTATTTGATCTCTCAGAATTAGAAACCCATGATTCTCACTTCACATATCCTCTAGATTTTTAAACTCATTGATTTCATCCGTTCGTTACTTTCAAATCCAACTATATCATGAACTTACTAAGTTTGTCATAAACTTGCAAGGCTTACCAACCTGAATAATCTGTCACAAACATGTACACGACATTTAGAGTATGCACGTCACAAGATCTATCTTGATCATGCAAAATTTCTTATCTTACAATGAAAATTATTACGTAATTACGTAAGTAAAGTTGATTGGTCTGAATGAAAATTCTTCTCAAGTCAAAAACATTCAAATCAGATCACACTGTGGTCAGAACAAGTGCTCACCGCCTGCAGGCGATGGCATCGCCCCAGCTGGAGGTAGCACCTCCGGCTGTCACGTGTTGCAAGCGGTTGCACCGCCCTAGCCAGCGGTGCAATCGCCCGTAATTCTGCCTCTTTTTAACCCGAGCCAGGGCCAGCAGTGGAACCGACCCCAACTCACTCCCTTCCCCTCTTTACTCTTCCAAAGCTTCGCCACCTCCATTTTACCCCTCATAGCATCCCAAATACTCCTCATTTTGAAGCAAAAGATCAACAATCTCTCCTTCTATTGAAGATCTCACTAAGGTATTCTCTAAGAACCCCTTAAATTCTGTTTTTGATTCATTTACTCTTGCTCATTACTATCCTCTTAAATAGAAGTAGTTATGAGGTCTAGAAGATCCTCAAGGGACAAAGGGAAGAGGAGATTAGTGGAAGATTCTTACCCTTTTCGATTCAAAATATCATGCTGAAAAGTTTTCCTCTTTCGAACTTAGGAGTGTCAATAAGGGAAAACATGTAGATTTAAATGAACTAAGAGACTTAGAGACAATCCAATAGTTTGCAAACTTAGATCTACTCCCTATTTTACAAATTAGTGAACCCATTTATCCAAGACTTGTTAGATTATTTTACAACAATATACAAGTAGATGAAGAAGAAAGAATGTCTACCTATCTTCTAGGACAACACATCTCCATTACGGATAAATTCATTTGCAACATGATAGGTATTCCCATAAAAAATAGAGGACTTTACTATAGAGGATCATGGGATGATGAAACTGTTGGGACAACGTATGTTGAAGCCTTAGGAACAATTTTCGCCAATCCCAACTTAGCATTTGTTCCTAAAAGTTGTGAACATCTACTGCAACTAAACACTAAGGTACTTCATCATATCCTAACTAGCATCATTCTCCCTAAATAATACTATCATGATGAAGTAAACCAATTAGAATTAGGAACTATGTATTGGATTATAAAAGGACATGACATCTGTCTTGGTTATCTTATCCAGCAAAACATGTTAGAACTATCTAAGAAAGACATGATGCTTCCATATGGTGGTATAATCACTAGAATACTGAAAGCCTACGATATTCCAATACCATCGGAAGAAGAAGTAATAAAAGTAGATAGGTTTAGCATAATAAATAAAAATCTACTTCACCGATTAAGATGCGTTTATAGAAACGGTAACTGGGTTAGAATGCCTAGAAGAACCGATCCCCCTCAACCTGAACCAGAACCGGAAACACCGATCTTTAGGGGTACTCAATCTCCTCCGATCTGTCCCTTTGAGGAAACACATTCATTTGAGCAAGCTACTGCATCATCTGTTGAAGATATTGGGATTCAGATGGACCGATTTGAACAAAGACAAGAACGGCTTGAACATCGACAAGATCAAATCCTATCTGAGCTGCAGCAAATTCATCGACAATTTGACTCTTTATTTAGGCACTTTAATTTTTCACCCCCTGAATGAGCTTGTATGTGAACACAATCACCTATTGTTATTGTAAACTCTTTATGTTACTCATCACAATGCCTTGTGCCTTGATCTTTGATATGGTTACCTGATGTATTTGTTTGTGAGAAGAGTTACGAACATCACTCATTGTTTAATCTCGTTACTCACTGTCGGATTTTACATTGAAATTAAATGTTTTGGTTTCCATGATAAATATGATTTGAGAAAATGATATACCAATGCAGTTGATGCGTCATATTGCCATGATATTAGACATCACTTTATACTAGATCATATTACTAATCATAATGTAACCATAGAGTTCATTGATACTAAACATCAACTAGCTGATATTTTTACAAAACCTCTAAATGAAGAACAATTTGATTTCATAAGAAGAGAATTAGGAATGTTAATGTGTCCGAATACATAAACTAGTTAAAATTATCTTTCGGACTTTATTGAATGATCAAATCACTTGATTGTCATTACTGTTGGGAAATCATGGGGGGCGACATCATATGCGCAGTGGAAGAACAAGAAAACAAAAATCCCCGATTCCCAAAAAGATGTTCGGATTCGTGCGAAGATTGGTGCGCAAAAATCCGCAAAACACAAAACTGCGTATAGAGATTGTGTTACCTAGGGAGATCGTATATCCCTGTTTCGTTGCAGATCCTTAGGAGAGGGTGAAGGAGGTCAAGCGTCTGTTAGGATCGAGAGCACTAAGAGGGGGGGGGGGGGTGAATTAGTGCAGCGGAAATCTTATAATAAATTAAAAACCAAAAGCTGCGTTCGTTCAAAAACTATTATGATGCAAAAGCAAATTCTCAGTTTGTATCTAAGTGCAGTTTGCGTCTAAGCGCAGTTTTGCGTCTAAGCGCAGATTGCGTCTAAGCGCAGTTTTGCGTTTAAGCGCAGTTTTGCGTCTAAACTCAGATTTACGTCTAAATGCAGATTTACGTCTAAACGCAGATTTACGTCTTAACGCAGTTTTACGTCTAAACGTAGTTTTACGTCTAAACGCAGATTTACGTCTAAACGCAGTTTTACGTCTAAACGCAGTTTTACGTCTAAACGCAGATTTACGTCTAAACGCAGTTAGACGCAGATTTACGTCTAAACTTTGAAACTCGTTTGTATACTCGCAGAAGGCAGTATGCAGTTCAAACCAAGACGTAAACGTGAACTGAAATCTGATGATTGAGCGAAGAAAGCCGATTTACGTCTGAATGCAGTTTTACGTCTAAATGTTGAAACTCGTTCGTAAAATCGTAGAGGACAGATTGCAGTTATCAATAGGATTAAAATGTAAGCGTAAACTGCAAGGAAGCTCGTTCGTAAAAACACGGAAAACAGTTCTGCAGAATCAAACGTAAACGTAAACTGTAATGTATGAAAATACGAGTTTACGTCTGAATGCAGATTTGGAAGAACAGCACTTAGAACTTGTTCGTGAAAGCGCAGAGAGCAGTAGTGATGAGGGAGGTTTGCAGTAATGATAAAGTGCTCGAAAGTAAATGCAAACCAGAGATTTAGAGTGGTTCGGTCAGCCTTGACCTACTCCACTTTTGGCTTCCTCCACCGATGAGGTTGCCGACGTCAACTAGGTGCCTTCCTTCAATGGGCGAAGGCCAAACTTCCCTCTTACAATTTCTCTCCTTTTGACAGGCTTAGGAGACAACCTTTACAGATGTTTTCTCTCCTCTCTTTACAACTCAAACTTGAAGAACAGAAGGAGGAGGAAAACTAGCAGTTTTGAGCTCTAAGAACCACTGAAAAGATCAAGATTTCGGGTCAGTTCTTGCTCTATTCAGTGCTGAATGGGTGGGGTATTTATAGGCCCCAACCCAATTCAAACTTTGAGCTCAAAACGATCAAATCGATCAAATCCCAGAATTCTGGGATCAGGCGGTTGCACCTCTCGACTGGAGAGGTGGCACCGCCTGGCAGAGCTCGAAGACTGAGCTCTGCCGATTGCTTCTTCTCTGCCAGAGCTCGAAGACTGAGCTCAATGGTTGCATCACCTGGCAGAGCTCGAAGACTGAGCTTGGTGGTTGCATCACCTGGCAGAGCTCGAAATCTGAGCTTGGTGGTTGCATCACTTGGCAGAGCTCCAAACTGAGCTCAAGCTGATGCACCATTCTGCCAGAGCTCGAAGACTGAGCTTGGTGAATGCATCACCTGGCAAAGCTCGAGACTGAGCTCTGGCTGATGCACCACTCTGCCAAAGCTCGAAGACTGAGCTTGGTGGTTGCATCGCCTGGCAGAGCTCGGAACTTGAGCTCTGGCGGTGCAACCTCTTGGCTGGAGCGGTTGCACCTCCCAGCCTTGCAACCCTGGCGGTTGCACCTCCTGGCTGGGGCGGTTGCACCTCCCAGCCCCACAGCCCAGGCGGTTGCACCTCCTGGCTGGGGCGGTTGCACCTCTCAACCCCACAGCCCAGGCGGTTGCACCTCCTGGCTGGGGCGGTTGCACCTCCTGGTGCAATCAGGGTCCGAATGGTTCACTCCATTCGACCCACTTTGAATCTTTTCAGGGGCCCAATTGCCCCAAGATTAAGCTAATGGGATCACCTCCCATTTTCATGCTTAATCATCGTGCTAACTACGATTATCTCTAAGACAACTTCTGCAGCTTGCTCCGATGCGTCAATCGCTTCTTCCGGCGAGTTTCCGGCCAACTTCCGTCGATCAACCGATAACCCTCGGTGATCCTTCTGCGGACATCCGGCATACTCCTGGACTTTGCGACGATCCACTTGGCGAGTTCCGACGAGCTTCGCTTGGCAAGCTTCTGGACTTCTCGGATCTGTTCTCTCTGAACCTCCGACGACCGTCCGAACTTCCGTCGAACTCTCGAACTCCCAACGTGATCATGATCTTGACTCCGGCGCAACTCCTGCTGCTTGTCTTACTCTCATCGTAGTTAATCCTGCACAACAAATCAAAACTTCGATCGAGACAAATAATCCTAAGCAATTAACCAAGTTGTCTGACATGTCATTGGTCCCTCGACGCTTCGTCCGATTCTTCGGCGCATCGTCCTCTCGTGCAGCCTATTGCCCAATCGGCCAGTTGACTCCGCAACTCCGATATCCTTGGCACAATACCCGCTCTTCTTGGCCCGATGCCCGAGTCCACGGCCCGAAGCCTTCTGTCGATACGTCGACCGATCCACCGGCCCGACGTCCAATCTTCTGACATGATCCTTCGGCACAACATGATTTTCCTGCTTTAATTGTCTCATCCTGATCGAAGCATCCTGCATCACTCAAAACGCAGATTAAATCATAAACATATATCAAGTAGTTTCATCATCAAAATACGAGATTCAACAATCTCCCCCTTTTTTATGATGACAACTACTTGATGACGGAGTTAAACTTAACTCCCGGAGTTTAAACAAACTCCCCCTATCAATATGCCATATTGATAGAACCTTGAATTCAAACTGAATTCAGGTCATTGCAATATTCATCATGAATACTTGCAATACGTCAACATGAACTTATGCATAAACTTATGCATCACATGTCATGTCATCAACATACTTCTCCCCCTTTGTCATCAACAAAAAGGAGAAGTACTACAATCAAGTGTGTGTGATATTGGTTCAACTCATTGCATGAAAATCATAATATCAAGTTTTATCATCATGCAAGTTTGCTAATATCAAATACCAACATGAAAAATTACGATGTAAGCTTTTGATATCATAATGCAAACATTTCAAGTGTTTATCAATTATAGCATTTCATCACATGGTAGGATATCAACGCGTAAAATTACGATACAAGTTCTTGATATCTTAACGCATGATGAAAACATGGCATAATACAAGTTTGGCAATCATATTAATTCATATACCAGGCAATCATAGCATCAATTCATATATCTCTTAATGATGCAAGCATTGCAAATATGGCAATCATATTAATTCATATATCTCTTGATGATGCAAGCCTAGCATCAGTGTTCATAGCATCAATTCATATATTTCTCCCCCTTTGTCATCAACAAAACGGAGAACGATATAAGCAAATTTTTAAGCATAAGTGCTTGTTGTTATGTATGTGAAATAAATCCTTGCAAGTAAAAACACTTTCATCCATATTCATCAAATCCATTTCTCAAAAAATAATTTTCACATGATGTGTGTATGAGAGATGTATTTACATATGTCAGAAATCAATGATATGAACTAAACTTGATATGACATATGCTTGTTAAGTTTGGAAGAGAGTGAACTTGATATGTTAGACTCAAGAGAATCCGAAAATGAAATTTGAGTCTTTCTTCCATTCGAACAAGGTTTTGCTATAGATATTCAATTACAATCATGAAGGTAAAGCATGCTTGTTATCATGGAAGTTTTGTATTCAAGCACATAATTGTCAACATGTAATTGTGTAAAATCATTATGCCAGTCAAATGATTCAATCATAAAGATAAGACATACTCATCATCATGATAGTATGATAGCAGGTTTACCATATACAAGCTAGCAGAAAATTTGTACATTTTAAGGCCCGCAAGCTAGCTATTTTGAGATGTTCAAGAAAGCAACTCTTGCTTCTTGATATATGCAAATTTGTCAAGTTTTGCTAGATGTGCAAGTTAGCATTTTTGCCTCTTGAGATAGGCAAGCTAGCAATCAAGTTTTTTTATCTTCTTGACTTGTACAAGCTAGCTATCTCCCCCTTTGTCATTGTCAACAAGGGAAAAACCCTTTACATCAATTTCTAAATCATGACAAAGGTAAGTAATCAATCTTATTTGTGCATCATTATAGTTTCAATGCACAAATTTATTAACATTACATTTCAAAAAATTTATGCATGATACCGAAAAATCAATCATCATCATGAGCATATCAAACATGATATTCAAGCATTCATGATACATCATTTTGGCAGCATGATCATAGATATTCAAACGATGGTATCTAGAATTCATTACATCCTATTATGCATGATCATTAACTCCTCATTTGTATTTCATGCATTATTTCATTTCATCTCATAAGGAATATCAAGAAGAGTTATTGGATGATGAGATAAATATTTTATGAATACACAGAATATCATAAGTGTTTCATGTATTCATATTATCACATGAAGCATATTATCATTTTTAAGATTCATAACATGAATAACGTTATTACTATTTCATCAAAATTAGTTTCGAGATTCACATAATATCATGAAATCATTAATCTCGATAAAATGGGAAAAATATTTTCTTTTTAAGTGATTCTTTTAACACATCATAAAAAAGAAAAACTCATTCATAATTCAAGTGATTTACAAGATATCATAAATGAATTTATCACTTGTATTTCACCAAAATCGAGAACTCTAGAGTTAGAAAAATGATTGAAGCATTTAATCTGATTGAAGAATGATTCATATTTAAAGTGTAGCATTTGTCAAATCTGAAATCATCAAGTATAACTTTAATATTTTCATTGCAACATTAAGCAAGGTTTCATTGAAGATAATTTTGAATGATTCTTATAAATGCCTAAAACTTCTTTAATTTTAATTTATGATTGACTTTATAATAGTATGCTCAAATCTTTATTCTTATGTCAAAACCATACATTATATTTAATAAACAAAGACAATGAAAAATATCAAGCCTTCCAGACAAAAGCCATGTATCGTCATTGAAAAGCAATATGAAAATCATCAAAATATACATTCTTGCTTCTCAAGCACATAAGATTAATCTCACTAGGTGTAAAATCATTAGATTTCTATCTTGCATTAACATAAGACATGCAATTTTCATTATCATTTTCAAGATTACAAGCATGATCATATTTTTGCATTTTCATTGTTAAATTATTAAAAATATAATTTTCAAGAAAATTTAAAGAAAAAGAAAAGTGCATCATGAAAAGCATCATGTAATTTCGAAGTAAATTAGGGGGATTTCGATTACCTCATCATTGTAGGCTGTTAAGGCGTAGTTTGCCGCCTTGCTTTTGTTGACTTCCTCTTCTTCGGAGGAGCTCGATTCATCCCAGTTTTTGTTCTTCTTCTTGCGTTTAAAGCAAGTAGTTCCATTCTTTTTGCTTTTTAATTTTTGTTTCATTTTAAGTTCACCATCACTTGAGCTCATGCTCGAGTGGTCTTCAAATGTTCTATGTCCCAAATCCTTCCTGTTCTTTGGAAGGTTGGTTTGTTCATCATTGTCCTCATCACTTGAGTCATCGCTCAAGTGGCATTCATTTGTCCAGAGTTCCAAATCCTTCCTGTTCTTTGGAAGGTGGTTCTCAAGTTCTTCACGTGCATTGCACGTCATTTCATATGTGATCAATGAACCAATTAGTTCTTCAAGTGGAAAATGGTTCAAGTTTTTCGATTCTTGAATAGCAGTTACTTTTGAATCCCAAGTTTTAGAAAGTGAGCGCAAAACTTTGTTAACGAGTTCAAAATCCGAAAAGCTTTTACCAAGTGATTTCAAACCATTGACGACATCCGTAAATCGGGTGTACATGTCAACAATGGTTTCGCTTGGTTTCATATGAAAAAGCTCGAAATCAAGCAGTAAAATATTAACTTTCGAGTCTTTGACTCTACTAGTTCCCTCGTGCGTGATTTCAAGAGTGCGCCAAATATCGAAAGCCGTTTCACACGTAGAAATCCGATTGAACTCATTTTTGTCCAATGCGCAAAATAAGGCATTCATAGCCTTTGCGTTTAAAGAAAAATTTTTCTTCTCCAAAACCGACCATTCATTCATAGGTTTGGAGGGAAGTTGAAAACCGTTTTCAATGATATTCCATAAATCCAGATTTAGAGAGATTAAGAAAACTCTCATTCGAGTTTTCCAATAAGTGTAGTCCAATCCGTTAAAGAACGGTGGACGAAAGACCGAACAGCCCTCTTGAAAAGTCATTTCTCTCGGGTGTAAATCCGAAATGAGAAATACCCCGCTCTGATACCAATTGTTAGGATCGAGAGCACTAAGAGGGGGGGGGGGTGAATTAGTGCAGCGGAAATCTTATAATAAATTAAAAACCAAAAGCTGCGTTCGTTCAAAAACTATTATGATGCAAAAGCAAATTCTCAGTTTGTATCTAAGTGCAGTTTGCGTCTAAGCGCAGATTGCGTCTAAGCGCAGATTGCGTCTAAGCGCAGTTTTGCGTTTAAGCGCAGTTTTGCGTCTAAACTCAGATTTACGTCTAAATGCAGATTTACGTCTAAACGCAGATTTACGTCTTAACGCAGTTTTACGTCTAAACGTAGTTTTACGTCTAAACGCAGATTTACGTCTAAACGCAGTTTTACGTCTAAACGCAGTTTTACGTCTAAACGCAGTTTTACGTCTAAACGCAGTTTTACGTCTAAACGCAGATTTACGTCTAAACGCAGTTAGACGCAGATTTACGTCTAAACTTTGAAACTCGTTTGTATACTCGCAGAAGGCAGTATGCAGTTCAAACCAAGACGTAAACGTGAACTGAAATCTGATGATTGAGCGAAGAAAGCCGATTTACGTCTGAATGCAGTTTTACGTCTAAATGTTGAAACTCGTTCGTAAAATCGTAGAGGACAGATTGCAGTTATCAATAGGATTAAAATGTAAGCGTAAACTGCAAGGAAGCTCGTTCGTAAAAACACGGAAAACAGTTCTGCAGAATCAAACGTAAACGTAAACTGTAATGTATGAAAATACGAGTTTACGTCTGAATGCAGATTTGGAAGAACAGCACTTAGAACTTGTTCGTGAAAGCGCAGAGAGCAGTAGTGATGAGGGAGGTTTGCAGTAATGATAAAGTGCTCGAAAGTAAATGCAAACCAGAGATTTAGAGTGGTTCGGTCAGCCTTGACCTACTCCACTTTTGGCTTCCTCCACCGATGAGGTTGCCGACGTCAACTAGGTGCCTTCCTTCAATGGGCGAAGGCCAAACTTCCCTCTTACAATTTCTCTCCTTTTGACAGGCTTAGGAGACAACCTTTACAGATGTTTTCTCTCCTCTCTTTACAACTCAAACTTGAAGAACAGAAGGAGGAGGAAAACTAGCAGTTTTGAGCTCTAAGAACCACTGAAAAGATCAAGATTTCGGGTCAGTTCTTGCTCTATTCAGTGCTGAATGGGTGGGGTATTTATAGGCCCCAACCCAATTCAAACTTCGAGCTCAAAACGATCAAATCGATCAAATCCCAGAATTCTGGGATCAGGCGGTTGCACCTCTCGACTGGAGAGGTGGCACCGCCTGGCAGAGCTCGAAGACTGAGCTCTGCCGATTGCTTCTTCTCTGCCAGAGCTCGAAGACTGAGCTTGGTGGTTGCATCACCTGGCAGAGCTCGAAATCTGAGCTTGGTGGTTGCATCACTTGGCAGAGCTCCAAACTGAGCTCAAGCTGATGCACCATTCTGCCAGAGCTCGAAGACTGAGCTTGGTGAATGCATCACCTGGCAAAGCTCGAGACTGAGCTCTGGCTGATGCACCACTCTACCAAAGCTCGAAGACTGAGCTTGGTGGTTGCATCGCCTGGCAGAGCTCGGAACTTGAGCTCTGGCGGTGCAACCTCTTGGCTGGAGCGGTTGCACCTCCCAGCCTTGCAACCCTGGCGGTTGCACCTCCTGGCTGGGGCGGTTGCACCTCCCAGCCCCACAGCCCAGGCGGTTACACCTCCTGGCTGGGGCGGTTGCACCTCTCAACCCCACAGCCCAGGCGGTTGCACCTCCTGGCTGGGGCGGTTGCACCTCCTGGTGCAATCAGGGTCCGAATGGTTCACTCCATTCGACCCACTTTGAATCTTTTCAGGGGCCCAATTGCCCCAAGATTAAGCTAATGGGATCACCTCCCATTTTCATGCTTAATCATCGTGCTAACTACGATTATCTCTAAGACAACTTCTGCAGCTTGCTCCGATGCGTCAATCGCTTCTTCCGGCGAGTTTCCGGCCAACTTCCGTCGATCAACCGATAACCCTCGGTGATCCTTCTGCGGACATCCGGCATACTCCTGGACTTTGCGACGATCCACTTGGCGAGTTCCGACGAGCTTCGCTTGGCAAGCTTCTGGACTTCTCGGATCTGTTCTCTCTGAACCTCCGACGACCGTCCGAACTTCCGTCGAACTCTCGAACTCCCAACGTGATCATGATCTTGACTCCGGCGCAACTCCTGCTGCTTGTCTTACTCTCATCGTAGTTAATCCTGCACAACAAATCAAAACTTCGATCGAGACAAATAATCCTAAGCAATTAACCAAGTTGTCTGACATGTCATTGGTCCCTCGACGCTTCGTCCGATTCTTCGGCGCATCGTCCTCTCGTGCAGCCTATTGCCCAATCGGCCAGTTGACTCCGCAACTCCGATATCCTTGGCACAATACCCGCTCTTCTTGGCCCGATGCCCGAGTCCACGGCCCGAAGCCTTCTGTCGATACGTCGACCGATCCACCGGCCCGACGTCCAATCTTCTGACATGATCCTTCGGCACAACATGATTTTCCTGCTTTAATTGTCTCATCCTGATCGAAGCATCCTGCGTCACTCAAAACGCAGATTAAATCATAAACATATATCAAGTAGTTTCATCATCAAAATACGAGATTCAACAGCGTCCTCCTCTCTAGCGGTGATCCACACAGCAGGGTTGCGACGACGCTCCTCAAAACTCCAGGCCTACTCTGAGGTGGAGAGGAGAATAGGAAAGGCAAGCAAAGACTCTAGCCTATGAGGCTGTGAATCCCTCCTATTTATAGAGATCCCGTGTCAAACCCTAATGGGTCCTTCCCTAGTGGGTATTGGATCTGCATCCAATAAGACAAGGGCTCCGTCGGATATCTCATATCCGAACCTCTACTCATCGCAATGCCTACCATATGTGTGTGACCTTCTAGGCCCAATATCGAGCTGGCCGTGAGTCATACCTGTTAGAACTCCTTCTAACTCAGTGAATTATTATCTCTGTAATAATTCACTCGACTCATCGACTACGGACGTACTAGGCCACTTCGCCGTAGTCCCCAGACGATACAGGGGAATCCAATCCATTGGACCTGTCTATCCTCAGTTACCATGTACCTATAGTCCCTCATCCATCTAATATCCCAGAGACCGTATATCGAGCATGGTGCTGTCAGACCCATACGGTTTCTACTCGAGTCTCACTCTAATCGGATTCTCCCGGAGAACTCTTTCTCTCTCAACCCGAATGACCCTGGCTAGGGATTTGTCTGAGCAAGAATACATGGGATATTCCTCTCATGACGCCGAGAGTGGATGATCCTCTGTCGACACTCAATAGCCCTCGTAAGGTCGACTACCACTCCCAATGACCAGCTGTACTAGATCTGGGACAGCCAAACCTATAAGTCTGGTATCAAAGAGTGGAGCACTCATACATGACATCCTTGGTGTCTCAAGTCTAAGGACCAGATACACCACTAGGACTACGGAATCGCTGTTTGACAATAAGGCATCATCAACCATCCAGCATTCCGTAAGCGGATCAATCAGTGAACTCATTTTCCAATGAGCACCTGTACTGTATCCCTAGTGTCCCTACACGAGCAGCTATGAGACCAGCTGCATCCATCATATGGACGGGTATACAGCACACCAGTCTATCCGGTTATCACGATGTCCCTCTCGAGTAACCTATGACCGGGATTATTTAGGATATGTGTTTAAAGGTGAATCGATCTCATTATCGTGATCTCATCACGATCCGATTCCCATTGCACAAATCCAAGGACATCACAATATATATATGCATTTATGCAATAGTTATAAAGTGATATACGCCAAAATATAATAAGCAAAAAGATTCTGTATCAAGTCACACGTGCCATCACTCACGTGATTGGTTTGCTGGGCACCTATGACTAGCAATCTCCCACTTGACCTAAAGCCAATCACATATGTGTCTGATCCCCATCAGACCCCTGTGACGCTCAAAGACAATCTGAGACAACGGCTTTGTCAGTGGATCTGCAATGTTATCTTCGGATGGAACTCTTTCCACTGCTACATCTCCTCGGGTTACGATCTCTCTAATAAGCTGGAACCTCCTCAGAACACTTCTGATGAGACCCGGGTTCCCTTATTTGAGTAATCGCCCCATAGTTGTCGCAATATAAGGAAGTCGACTTCTCGCTATTCGGAACGACTCCCAAATCTATGATGAACATCTTCACCCAAACTCCCTCATTTGCTGCATCTGATGCAGCAATGTACTCCGCCTGTGGTCGAGTCAGCAGTGGTATCTTGCTTGGAACTCTTCCAGCACACTGCTCCTCCATTCAAGGTGTACACATACCCTGAATTCGACTTGCTATCATCGACATTAGACTGAAAACTTGAGTTAGTGTAGCCTTCAACCTTAAGGCTATTACCTCCATATACTAGTAAAAGATCCTTAGTCCTTCTCAAGTACGTAAGGATACACTTTACTGCTTTCCAGTGCTCCAAGCCTGGATCCGCCTGATACTTGCTCGTGACACTCAGAGCATGCGCTATATCAGGCCTAGTACATAGCATGGCATACATGATAGACCCTATTGCTGAGGCATAAGGTATCATATCCATGTTCGCCCTTTCTTCTGGAGTCTTTGGGGACATACTTGTAGAAAGCGATATCCCATGTCTCATCGGTATGAGACCTCTCTTGGAATTTTCTATGCCAAACCTTTTGACAATAGTTTCTATGTACCTGGACTGGGACAAGCCAAGCATCCTCTTGGATCTATCTCTATAGATTCTAATCCCCAAGATATAAGATGCTTCCTCTAAGTCCTTCATGGAGAAGTGTCTAGATAACCAAGCCTTTACTGTGGATAGCATTCCTATGTCATTCCCAATGATGAGGATGTCATCCACATATAACACCAAAAAGGTGATAGCGCTCCCACTTATCTTCCTGTACACACAAGGCTCATCTTCGTTCTTAACGAAGTCATAAGATCTGATTGACTCATCAAATCTTATGTTCCAACTTCGGGAAGCTTGCTTTAGTCCATAAATGGATTTAAGCAACCTACACACCTTATCTGGGCAGTTCTTGGACACGAATCCCTCAGGTTGCATCATATACACCTCCTCCTCGAGGTTCCCGTTGAGGAATATGGTTTTCACATCCATCTGCCAGATCTCATAATCATAGTGTGCTGCAATAGCCAATAGAATTCTGATGGATTTTAGCATTGCTACGGGTGAGAAAGTTTCGTCGTAGTCAACACCTTGCCTTTGACGATACCCCTTAGCCACTAGCCTTGCTTTATAGGTCTCTACCTTTCCATCTACTCCGATCTTTTTCTTAAAGATCCATTTGCAACCGATGGGTACAATACCTTCGGGCGCATCAACTAGGTTCCAAACCTTATTGGAGTACATAGAATCCATCTCAGAATTCATGGCTTCTTGCCACTTCCCGGAGTCTATACTCATAATAGCCTCCTCGTAGGTCTGAGGATCAATATCCTCAGCATCCTCTCCTCTAATATGTTCCACATATCTCTCAGGAGGATGAGATACTCTATCAGACCTACGTAAAGTTGAAACTTGTGTATTAGGTACCTGAACAGACTCGGGCTGTAGAGTGGTGCTTGAGCTTGGTTCTCTAACTTCGCTCAACTCTATCATTCTCCCACTATCTCCGCCAAGAATGTGTTCCTTCTCAAGGAACACTGCTCTCTTAGCTACAAAGACATTTTTGTCCTCGGGATGATAAAAGTAATACCCATAAGTTTCCTTGGGGTACCCCACAAATATGCATCGCTCTGTCCTTGATTCTAACTTATCGGGGTTGTGTCTTTTAACGTGGGCTGGGCAGCCCCAAATCTTAATAACCTTAAGATCAGGCTTCTTCCCTTTCCATATCTCATATGGTGTAGACACTACCGACTTAGTTGGAACTCTGTTCAGAAGGTAAGCTGTGGTTTCTAAGGCATATCCCCAAAATGAGATGGGTAGGTCAGCGAAACTCATCATGGACCGTACCATATCTAATAAAGTACGATTTCTCCTTTCAGAGACACCATTGAGCTGAGGTGTGTAAGGAGGTGTCCATTGGGATAATATCCCATGGTCCTTGAGGAACTGAGTAAACTCTGTACTTAAGTACTCACCTCCTCGATCTAATCGAAGAGTTTTGATACTCTTTCCAGTCTGGTTCTCCACCTCATTCTTATACTCTCTGAATTTCTCAAAGGCCTCGGACTTGTACTTCATTAAGTACACATATCCATACCTTGAGAAATCATCAGTAAATATAATGAAGTAGGAGTAACCTCCAATGGCATGAGTTGACATGGGTCCACATACATCACTATGTATGAGTTCCAACAATTTATTGGCTCTCTCTCTAGTTCTACTAAATGGAGATTTGGTCAGTTTTCCACGAATGCAAGGCTCACAAGTTGCATATGACACATAGTCGAATGGATCTAGATATCCATCATTTAGCAACTTTTGAATCCTTCTTTCATGGATGTGACCTAGCCTACAATGCCACAGGTATGCACTGTTCAACTCATCTCGTTTCCTTTTGGACACATTTACATTCATGATATGTGGAGTGGTGTCTAACATAAATAAACCATTATGCAATGTTCCTTTTGTGATGATCTTATCATCTAATAATATCGAACAACCATTGTTCTCAAAAATAAATTTATATCCACTAACTGTTAAACATGAAATGGAGATAATGTTTTTGATAATAGAAGGAACAAAATAACATGCATCTAATGCAATAAAAGCTCCACTAGGCAGATGTAGGGCGACCTCGCCAACAGCTAATACAGTAACTTTTGCTCCATTACCCATCTTGAGGTCCATCTTGCCTCTCTCTAGTCTCCTAGGCCTTGCCAGAACCTGCAACGAATTGCATATATGATAAGCACTACCGGTATCCAATACCCATGTGTTATCATAAGAGTCTGACAAATGAAGACTGATCATGAATGTACCTGAAGCTTCATCAAGCTTTTGTTTCGCCCTTTCTGCAAGGTACTCTTTGCAGTTTCTCTTCCAATGCCCATCTTTACCATAGTGGAAGCACTGGCCTTTGTCCTTTGCTGGGTCTTTCTTAGCAACCTTTGCTTTACCTTGTTTGCCCTTGCCCTTTCCCTTCTTAAGGGACCTTTCTGCTTTCCTTTTCTTTCTGGTCTCACCAGTGTAGAGAACTGGCTTCTCTTTCTTAATAGTACTCTATGCCTCCCTCAACATATTGAGGAGCTCTGGGAGAGTCACCTTAAGCTTGTTCATATTAAAATTCATTATGAACTGTGAAAAGGAATCTGGTAGGGACTGAAGCACAATGTCCATACACAAGTTATCCTCTAGGACCATTCCTAGACCTGTGAGTTTCTCTATCCACTCAATCATCTTTAGGACATGGTTCTGAACCGGTGTCCCCTCAGTCATCCTAGCGCGGAAAAGGCTATTGGATATCTCATATCGTTGAGTCCTTCCCTGTTCCTCAAACAATTTGTGGACATGTAGGAGAATGGATCTGGAATCCATCTTTTCATGTTGTCTCTGTAACTCTGGAGTCATAGAGCCCAACATATAGCACTGAGCAAGAGTGGAGTCATCAATGTACTTCACGTAGCGAGCGATCTCATCCTCGCTTGCCCCTTCTTCGGGCGTAGGCATCACTATATCAAGGACGTACACGATTTTCTCCGCTGTAAGAACAATTCTCAAGTTACGGAGCCAATCCGTATAATTTGGACCAGTGAGGCGGTTGACATCAAGTATGCCACGTAAGGGATTTGAAAGCGACATTTTCTGAAAATAAAGATGCAGCAGAAATGAATAACATGTAGATTTTGCAAGATATAAACTATCAAGATATGGACTTCTATCTTAATATGCTCCCACTATTTTACTATCGAGTCACGCGACACCCTCAGCACGTGAAACGGAAGTCTCCGGCAAACTTCTAGTGGGGATCAGGATCCAATCAGCGTCTTAGTGTAACCTCGAGGGACTCGACCAATCACATTAAGCCTAAAAGGTAGGCAACTCTTTCCGATCACAACTCCTTGTGATTCCCGTCCTGTTCGGCCTCCGAATCACCATGGCCTCGAGGGACTCGACCAACCATGATGCTCGGTTAAGTCAACACCTTCGTTACAAGATGAGTCTGATTTGATGATATACCCTCGAGGGACTCGACCAAGCATACCATGCCCTCAGGTCACCGGTGACATCTCTATATCGTAAGCAAGATAGCGAATCGCGATATATGTGAGTCTCGAGGGACTCGACCAACTCAACCTACACCGGGAATCGGTTCCTACTCATAACGATGGAAGGCCACGTGGGTCAATCTAATTGCCTCACGTTTACCGACTTAATATTATCGAGAGATGTTTCTATGCTTTAGTCTCTTAATATGACATGTCACACATATACATATTTAATATATATCTACATCGCATGCAAATATATATACACACCAGATGATCATGGACCACAACCTAATATGATTAGGCCCGAGCCAATAGGCCTAATCACTCACATCAAGATCTATGTGTGCAACGGTGCATCTCCATGCCCTGTGATCGTCCATCTCGTCCTCGTCGGTTTCGTCGACATCTTGATGCATCTCTATGCATCATGATCGTTCGTCTCGTGGGTCCCGCTATCGCATCCACGCTCTCACTGCACCTCCTCATATGATTACAACTTAATCATAGGCACGCAGGCCTAACAATAAACGAGAAATATAATGGAGGTTCGCAGACCTCAATAATAATAATCACAAGTACACACATCACACGGTCCATGATCATCCGTCCACACATCATACATCACATGTATAAATAATCATCATCATGTAGGACTACTAGATAATAATAAAAATAATAATCAACTAAACCTTTTAATTAATTAATATTTTTTTGAAATCAGGGACATGTAGGGGATTTCTCAATTCCTAAGGGTATTTTCGTAATTTGGACAAAAGACAGAAACTGGAATTTCTCAAATTCACAGGGGCAAAACTATCTTTTTTGACCAAAACCCTAATTCCCTCTTTCTGCTGCCGTTGCCGCCGCCGCCACCCTGTTGGCGGCGGCCTGTGCGGCGAATGAGGGCACTGCCCTCGCCTGCAGGCGGCACGCCCGCTGGCGGCGCTGCCGCTGCGGGTGGGCGCCCCCTTCGGGCGCCGCTACCTCCGCAGGGGGTGCTGTCCCGCCGGGCGGCCGCCCCTGTGAGGGGGGTTTCGCCCGCGGGAGCTGTGGCGGCAGGCGCCGCTGCCCTGCGGCGCCTCTGCCCGTGGGCTGCCACCCCCGCCGGCAGCAAGCCTGCTGCAAGTAGACCGCCGGCCGGCTGCTGCAAGCACAGCGCTTGCGCATGCGCCGACCGCTGCTGCAGGCACAACGCTTGCGCATGCGTCGGCGCTGTGCTGCCTGGCTGCGGCTGCAGGTGGCTGCAGGCATGCAGATCGAGGGCAGCAACTGTTGCTGCCCTTCCTCGCTTTTGCGTCAACGATTTTGACATCAATATTCTTCCTAAACACAACACATGCAGTTCAAAACCAAGCATTCGCACGAACAACCTGGCTCTGATACCACTGTTGGGAAATCATGGGGGGCGACATCATATGCGCAGCGGAAGAACAAGAAAACAAAAATCCCCGATTCCCAAAAAGATGTTCGTCGTCGTGCGAAGATTGGTGCGCAAAAATCCGCAAAACACAAAACTGCATATAGAGATTGTGTTATCTAGGGAGATTGTATATCCCTGTTTCCTTGCAGATCCTTAGGAGAGGGTGAAGGAGGTCAAGCGTCCTCCTCTCTAGCGGTGATCCACACAGCAGGGTTGCGACGACGCTCCTCAAAACTCCATGCCTACTCTGAGGTGGAGAGGAGAATAGGAAAGGCAAGCAAAGACTCTAGCCTATGAGGCTGTGAATCCCTCCTATTTATAGAGATCCCGTGTCAAACCCTAATGGGTCCTTCCCTAGTGGGTATTGGATCTGCATCCAATAAGACAAGGGCTCCGTCGGATACCTCATATCCGAACCTCTACTCATCGCAATGCCTACCATATGTGTGTGAACCTCTAGGCCCAATATCGAGCTGGCCGTGAGTCATACCTGTCAGAACTCCTTGTAACTCAGTGAATTATTATCTTTGTAATAATTCACTCGACTCATCGACTACGGACGTACTAGGCCACTACGCCGTAGTCCCCAGACGATACAGGGGAATCCAATCCATTGGACCTGTCTGTCCTCAGTTACCATGTACCTATAGTCTCTCATCCATCTAATATCCCAGAGACCGTATATCGAGCATGGTGCTGTCAGACCCATACGGTTTCTACTCGAGTCTCACTCTAATCCGATTCTCCCGGAGAACTCTTTCTCTCTCAACCCGAATGACCCTGGCTAGGGATTTGTCTGAGGAAGAACACATGGGATATTCCTCTCATGACGCCGAGAGTGGATGATCCTCTGTCGACACTCAATAGCCCTCGTAAGGTCGACTACCACTCCCAATGACCAGCTGTACTAGATCTGGGACAGCCAAACCTATAAGTCTGGTATCAAAGAGTGGAGCACTCATACATGACATCCTTGGTGTCTCAAGTCTAAGGACCAGATACACCACTAGGACTACGGAATCGTTGTCTGACAATAAGGCATCATCAACCATTCAGCATTCCGTAAGCGGATCAATCAGTGAACTCATTCTCCAATGAGCACCTGTACTGTATCCCTAGTGTCCCTACACGAGCAGCTATGAAACCAGCTGCATCCATCATATGGACGGGTATACAGCACACCAGTCTATCCGGTTATCACAATGTCCCTCTCGAGTAACCTATGACCGGGATTATTTAGGATATGTGTTTAAAGGTGAATCGATCTCATTATCGTGATCTCATCACGATCCGATTCCCATTGCACAAATCCAAGGACATCACAATATATATATGCATTTATGCAATAGTTATAAAGTGATATACGCCAAAATATAATAAGTAAAAAGATTCTGTATCAAGTCACACGTGTCATCACTCACGTGATTGGCTTGCTGGGCACCTATGACTAGCAATTACATGCCTAAATAACATGTTGGAAATTATGTGCATGTTTTGTCTTCATGATTGTATTTGAAAATCAATAGCATAGTCTTGTCCGAATGCATGAAAGTGTTAATTTCATTTTCGGATTCGCTTAACAATTGGTATCCTAACAATCGGATTTTCTCATACACTTATGAAAAATATTTTTCTGAAATGGATTTGATGAAATAATTCCTGCTTATAAATTCCATCTTGAAATATGGATGATAGTGTTTTTACTTGCAAAGACTTGTTTCACATACATATCTTGATCCTTGTAAAAATGAAGCATGATTTAATCTCTCATCGATTTTAACTTCACTCAAAGTAAAATCACAAATAGCCTTCCTCCTTATGCAAAAACATTATAACAAATAAAAAAGAAGAAGTATTCAAAGCAATCTATGTATCATGCTTTCCTTTATATGCTTGGAAAATAACATGTAAAGGCATGAACAACTATAACACTTATGCTCAAAATTCGCTTATTGTTCTCCTACTATCATAATTACCATGCTTTTTGTTGATGACAAAGGGGGAGAAATATATGAGTATTAATGTCATGCTTGCATCACCAAGAGATATATGAATTGATGCTATGATTGCTATAATTTGCATTATGCCTTGTTTGTATCATGTAATGATATCAAAATCTTACTTCGCAGTTTTACATGTTGATATCTTACAATATGATGAATTACTACTATTACCATTATTCAAACCTGTTATGTAAAATTTGAAAATGAATGTCAAGCCTTGACATCATCTTCAGAGAGAAACATCATGATGGAAATCATGATGGGAGTATTGATAAGTTTAAATGATTTAAACTTATCAATATGTCTCTTGAATTCAAAGGTTTTGAATTCAATAATGACTTATCTCAAGTATGGCATATAGACAGGGGGAGTTAAGGTTAACTCCATTATCGATTGATTGTCATCATCAAAAAGGGGGAGATTGTTGAATCTCGAATTTTGATGATGAAGTCAATTGTCATTTGTTATCTAATCTATATGTTGAGATAAGTGTGTAGGATTAACTACGATGAAAATAAGATATGCAACAGGAGTTACGCCGGAGTCAAGACAATGATCACGTTGGGAGTTCGAGAGTTCAACGGAAGTTCGGATAGTCGTCGGAGGTTCTGCGGGAACAAATCCGAGAAGTCCATAAGCTTGCCAAAGAAGCTCGTCGGAACTCGCTAAGTGGATCGTCGCAAGTCCAGGAGTTTTCCGGAAGTCCGCAGGAGCATCACCGAGGGTTCATCGGATGATCGACAGAAGTTCACCGGAAACTTGCCAGAAGAAGCGATTGATGCACCGGAGCAAGTTGCAGTAAATATCTTAGGAAAAAGCGTAGTTAGCACAATGATTAAGTTGGAAATGGGAGGTGATCCCATTAACTTAATCTTGGGGCAATTGAGCCCTTGAAAAACCCAAATTGGGTCGAATGGATCAACCCATTCGGACCCTGATTTCTACCAGGCGGTTGAACCGCACAAGCCAGGAGGTGGCACCGCCTGGGCTCAGTCTCCGAGCGAGACTGGGCGGTGCAACCTCCCCTGATAGAGGTGGCACCGCCTGGGCTCGGTCTCCGAGCTCTGGTTGAGCTGTGCAACCACCTCAGTCAGGAGGTGGCACCGCCTGAGCTCGGTCTTCGAGCTCTGGCAAGAGGTGCAACCGCCCCTGACAGGAGGTGGCACCGCCCAAAGGCTCAGTCTTCGAGCTCTGCTAGGCGGTGCAACCGCTCCAGTCAGGAGGTGCAATTGCTAGATCCCGGAATTTCGGGAATTGATAGTTTTGAGCTCCAAATTCAAACTGGGTTGGGGCCTATAAATACCCCACTCATTCAGCACTAAAAGGGCACTGAGTATACATCGAAATCCTGATCTTGTTCTATGATTTTTAGAGCTCAAAATTGTTGTAAAGGCCAAAAGTTCTTCTCCCTCTTTTCTTCCAAGTTCTGAGCTTTAAAGAGAGGAGAGAAAATTCTGTAAGGGTTGTCTCCTAAGCCCGTCAAAAGGAGTGAAACTGTAAAAGGGTGGTTGGCCTTCGCCTATTGAAGGAAGGCCTCTAGTTGATGTCGGTAACCTCGTCGGTGGAGGAAGCCAAAAGTGGAGTAGGTCAAGATTGACCGAACCACTCTAAATCTGGGTTTGCATTTACTTTGAGCATATTATCTTTACTACAAACCTCCTCTAAAGCTTACTGCTTTCTGCACATATACGATCGGGTTTCAAGCTTTGCACTTTTCGAATCGACGTTTAGACGTAAAACAGTTTCATCGTACGATCATCATATTTCTGTTTGCGTTTACATTTTGATTTCTATCATAACTGCAAACTGCCTTTATATCCTTGCTTAAACTGTATCTCGCTTAATCAAGTGATTTACGAATCAGCATTTAGACGTAAATCAATGTTTTTGTACGAATATCATATTTCAGTTTGCGCCTACTATATGATTAGAATCATAACTGCAACTGCATTTGTATCTTTGCTGCATCTCGCTTAAACAAAAGTTAAAGTGATTTACGAATCGGCTTTCTTACCAAAATCACTTTTAACGAACGAACGCAGTTTTTATTTTTCGTAGAAGGTTTTCCGCTGCACTAATTCACCCCTCCCCCTCTCAGTGCTCTTGATCCTAACAGACCCCACCTTAGGTCGGTCACCATTCATTCAAAAGATCTAGGAGGAATCATTTTTATTGAGCTTTCATCCCACGTTGTTGGAGGAATTTGATAGTGATGTCAATATGATGGAGCACATTATAGCTTTTCATGACTAGATGTCTCTATATGACACTTCAGATACCCTACAATGCTACACCCTTCCAACCATGTTAAGAGATATAGCACGAGAATGATACATTCGCTTAAAGTCACTCTCTATTAGCTCTTTTGCCTAGTTGGCAATGGAGTTCGAGTTGCACATCCTTGAGAATGTATGCCCTCAACCCTTAGCGACAACACTCCTCATACTCAGGCAAGGGAAAAAAAAACACTCGTTCGCTTGATTCACAAATGAGATTTGAGGCATAATATTTACTCATTTGTCGCTTATCATATAGACCTTTATGACGAGGCTCAAGCCCTTTTGTCTCTTTTGATCATTGATACATCAATTATTGGTTACTGTATTTAAGGCACTTCAAAGGGTCAATCAATATATTATCGCTAAGGCTATAGTCTCAGACAAGAGTGAGAAATCATGCAAGAACCAAAGTAGGAGTGACCGCAATCAACTTCGACCATGAGGTCAACAAAGGAGAAATGAATGACCCAAGATACCTCATTCGAGGTCCGAGTTAACCCTATTAAATATGCCTAGGACTAAAGAATTCTTGCAAATAAAAGATGACCATACAAACACTTGGTACTCTCATGAAAGAAGTTAATGAGTTGCACTTGTCTCTCCTAAGGAAGTGTTACCTCGACCTTGATAGTTTAGTCATGTCAAACTTTATCTAGAGGCACCTCAGTCAGTAGCTCCACCATCTCAAGATATGGGCATACTTAGTTATATCTCAAGGGTCCATAGGTGGAGCTTTAGGTCGAGCTTTCTTTGATAGGGAGATCGTAATTATGTAGCACTAATGCAACACTTTTGATTGCTTCTTAGCTCTTTAATGTCAACTCTCATCAAGAACTTTATTGTCATATGATAATTCGACACCATTGCTTTTAGCTTATTCAACATGGGTTGACCTATGATCACATTATACGTCGAGAGGATATCCACCAATATGAATTTAGTCGAGATCGTTTTGGAGCATGACTTATCTTTAAATGTGTCATTCAAACTCATAGTCTCGAGAAGCATGTTAGAGTCATCATTGTACCCATCAATGAGAAAGTCATCGGAGTAGGATCATTAGTTAATAAACTAAGCTTTTAGAAAGTATCAAAATATAGGATATTAGCAAAACTACTTATGTCGATCATGACCCTATTCATTTGAGCATTGATTATCCTCATGAAAACTACTAAGGCATCATCATGGTTTGGGTTGAGATACTCTACCTCTTTCTCTTTAAAGGTTATATCCAGATCATCATCTATTCTTGGGCACTTTTCAATCATGGCTCAGACATTATATTTATGGGCCAAAGAGCTAACCCCCGGGCATGTTCATTATAATGACATTAACTTATCTCTCCACCAACCCTTGAGGTCAAGGTGACAGCTCCTAGTGTTTTCAAATAAACTACCCAAGGTGTCTTCGATATATGAACTCTTCAATCTACTCTTTTGAGTCAAGATAATCTTTAGTGTTGTAACTATAATCTTGATAGAAATGATAATACTTGGATCTATCTATTTTCATCAATAGTGTTTTTTAGGTGAGAGATATGCTAGGACTAGACTCCAACGTAGCTCAACATCACTTGAACATTTCTCCCAAGGCATGACTAGCAAAGCAAAGGCCTCACAAGTTTACTATTGACTATCAGTTGACCATTAGAAATAAAATAGACAAACTGTTAGGCATGGGGTTCATTTATAAGGTGCAATACCCCCAATGATCCACCAATATTGTACTCATTAAAAAATTAAAGGTTGTGTATTAACTATACCGATCTCAACAAAGCATACTAAAAAGATAGCTACTTATTCCTTGGATCGATTAACAAGTTGATGTCACCTTAGGTCATAGGCTTCTCACCTTTATGAATATATTTTCGGGACATAACCAAATCAGAATAGCATTAGAGAACCAAGAGTATATTTCTTTCATCACCAATAGGGGAACATATTATTATCTGAGTCATGCATTTTAGGCCAAAAGATATTGAGCAAATTTACAAAAGGATGATGAATAAGATGTTTAAGCATCATATTGTAAGAAATATCGAAGCTTATATGGATAACATAATATTGGGAAACCATAGAGAGTATCACATACACAGTTAAAAAATAAAAAATAAAAAATATTTTTCAAAGGAAGTTTATCGAATCGTTGTGGGAAAATCAAGAGCGAAAAACTCGTAAAACCAAAAACTATATGACACGTGTGAGACGTTCTCACCTATGAGATATCGTTATCTCATATTATTTTCAAGCATCATTGGGACCTGATTAGGATCAGGCATGCGGGTGATTGACTTTAGGTTAAGTGGGAGATTGCTAGTTACAAGTGCCCTACAAGCCAATCACGTGAGTGATGACACGTATGATACGCTGCATAATTTTTTTTATTAATATTAATAATGATATTTTCTTACTTTATATTATGTGATGAATATATATTGTGACATCCTTCGATCTGTGTAATGAGAATTGGATCATGATAAAATTATGATAATAAGACCAATTCACCTTTAAACACAGATCCTAAATATTTCTAATCATATGTTACTTGAGAAGGATATCGAGGTAATCAAACAAACCAGTGTACTATATACTCATCTATATGATGGAGGTAGTTAGTCTCACAACTGCTTATATTGGGACACTAGGGATATAGTGCAGGTACTTATTGGAGAAAGAGTTCATTGAATGATTCGGTTACAAAATGCTGGATGGTTAATAATATCTTATCATTATACAATGATTTTATAGTCTCAATTATGTATCTAGTTCTTAGACTTGAAACACCAATGATGCCTTGTTTGAGGACTTTATTCTTTGATACTGGACTTATAGGTCTGAAAGTTCTGGATCTAATACAAATGGTCATTGGGAACGACAACTAAGCTTACGAAGGCAATTAGGTATCAATAAATAATATTTTACACTCGATATCATGAGAGAAATATCCTATATATTCTCACTCAAACAAATCCCTAGCCAGGGTCATTTGGATCATGATGAATCTGATAAGCGTAAGACTCATATTGATAGAGGAGTTCTCTAGGAAAAACCGATTAGAGTGAGACTTTTATGGATTTCATATTGGCCTGACAACACCATATCCGATATACGATCTTTGAGATATTAGATGGATGAGAGACTATAGATACTATATTCGTTTGGAGACTATAGTGTAGTGGCATAGTACGCTCATAATCGATGAGTTGAGTGAATTATTAAAAGGATAATAATTCACTGAATTGAAAAGAGTTCTAAGTAAGGACTTTTGACAGGTGCAACTTATGGCCAATCGGTATTGGGCCTAGAGGGTCATACACATATGGTAGATAATGCGATGAATAAAGAATCAAATATAAGATATCTAATAAGCTCATATTTTAATAGATTCTTAGGAGAGACCTAATGAAGCTTAGAATAATTTTTGGATGAGGATCTAATATCTATTAAGCCAAGGGCAATTGGATTGAGATCCAATACATAATAAGAATGATTCATTATGGTTAATTAAAGGAGGCTCTCTGTAAATAAAAGTTGGGACTAAAAGAGTCACAGGCTAAATCTCTTTTGGCACCACTCTTCTCATCTCCTCCCATCTTCTTTCTCTTGCCAAGGACCCCCTCTCTGGTGTGAGAGGACAAGAGGGACCAATTCGTCCTTGTGTGCTACTGCATTGTGGTGCGCGATCATGAGGAAAGAATGTGTAGGGAAATCTAGAGAGGCGACATCACATACACAGCGAAAGAACATAAAATAAAATTTTCAAATTTTCCAAAGTTGTGTTTGTCGTCGTGCGAAGATTGATGCGCAAAATCCGCGAAACTTAAAACTGTGTATGTTAAGGATTGTGTTACCTAGAGAGATCATATATCCCTGAATTCTACAGATCCATAGAAGAGGATGAAGGAAGCCAAACACCCTCCTCTCTAGTAGTGATTCACACAGTAGGGTTATGACGATACTCCTCAAGTCTCCAGGCCTACTATCTGAGGAGAAGGGGAGAGCAGAATAAGAAATGACAATCTAGAAAGGATCTAGCCTATGAACAATTGGTTCTTTCCTATTTATAGAGTTCTATTGTCAACTTAACCATAATGGATCATACCCTATTGGGTATTGGATCTCCATCCAACTACCCAAGCCTCTTAGATTAGTGGATCTCTATCCAATAATCTCTCATTGGCACTTATTGGATCTTATCAATAAGATCCAATAATTCATGGGTTTATTAGATATCCAATAAAATATAGGCTCCCACGGATATCTCATATCCGAACTTTTACTCATTACAACGCCTACCATATATATGTGATCCTCTAGGCCCAATATCGAGCTGGTTGTGAGTTATACATGTCAGAACTTCTTCTAACTCAATAATTCACTCGACTCATTGATTACGGACGTACAATACCACTACACCATATACCTATAGTCCCTCATCCATCTAATATCTCATATATTGTATACCGGGCATGGTGTTGTTAGACCCATACGGTTTTTGCTCAAGTCTCACTCTAATTGGATTCTCTTGGAGAAATCTTTCTCTCTAAATCAGAATGACCATGGCTAGGGATTTGTCTGAGCAAGAACACATGAGATGTTCCTATCATGACACCAAGAGTGAATGATCTTCTATCAATACTATCTTCATAAGGTTGGCTACCACTCTCGATAATCGGTTGTGCTACATCTAGAACCTTCAGACCTATAAGTCTAATATTAAAGAATGGAGTACTAATATAGGACATCTTTGGTGTCTCAAGTCTAAGGACCATATACACTATTGGGACCATGGAACCACTGTTTGACAATAAGGCATCATCAACCATCCAACATTCCGTAAGCGGATCAATCAGTGAACTCATTCTCTAATGAACACCTGTATTGTATCCCTAGTGTCCCCACATGAGTAGCTATGAGACTAACTGCATCCATCATATGGACGGGTATACAACACACTAGTCTGTCCGGTTATCTCGATATCCCTCTCGAGTAACCTATAACGGAGATTATTTATGATCTATATTTAAAGGTCAATCAGTCTCATTATCGTGATCTCATCACAATCCGATTCTCATTGCATAGATCCATGAATATCATAATATATTCAAGCAAAAAGTAATATAAAGTGATAAAATATCAAATAACAATAATAATAAGCAAAAAGACTATGTGTCAAGTCACACGTGTCATCACTCACGTGATTGGCTTGCAGGGCATATATAACTAGCATTAGTTAGTTCCCTCCTATTTATAGAGGTTCTATGTCAATTTAATCCTAATGAATTCTACCATATTGGGTACTAGATATTCATCCAACTACCAAAGCCTCTTAGATTAGTGGATCTCTATCCAATAATCTCTCATTCATAGGATCCAATAATTTAGGAGTTTCTTGGATACCCAATAAGATATGGGTTCTAGCGGATAGCTAATATCTGAACCTTTACTCGTCGCAACACTTACCATATGTGTGTGACCCTCTAGGCCCAATATTAAGATGGTCATGAGTCATACCTGTCAGAACTCCTTCTAGCTCAATGAATTATTATCTTTATAATAATTCACTCGACTTATCAACTGCGGATGTACTATGTCATTACGTTGCAATCTCTAAACGATATAGGGGAATCCAATCAATTGGACTTGTCTATCCTCAGTTACCATATATCTATAGTCCATCATCCATCTAATATCCCAAATATCATAAACCGAGCATGGTGCTATTAGGCCTATACGGTTTCTACTCGAATCTAACTTCAATCGGATTGTCCCAAAGAACTTTTTCTCTTTTAATCCGAATGATCCTAGTCAGGGATTTGCCTAAGCAAGAACACATGAGATATTTATCTCATGACATCGAGAGAGAATGATCATCTATTGATACTCAATAGCCCTTGTAAGGTTACCTATCACTCCCGATGACTAGTTGTGTTAGACCTAGAATTTTTAGGTATATAAGTCCGGTATTAGAGAGTAGAGTATTCATACAAAACATCCTTAGTGTCTTAAGTCTAAGGACCAAATACATCATTGGGATGATGAAATCGTTGTCTAAAAATGAGGTATCATCAACCATCCAGTATTCCGTGAATAGATCAATCAGTGAACTTATTCTCTAATGAGCACCTGCGCGATATCCCTAGTATTCCTACATGAACAACTATAAGATCAGCCGCCTCCATCATATAAATAAGTATACAACACACCAGTTTATCCAGTCATTTCGATGTCCCTCTTGAGTGACCTATGATCGAGATTATTTATGGTCTATGTTTAAAGACGAATCGGTCTCATTATCATGATCTCATCATGATCCAAGTTTAATTACACAAATCCATGGACATCATAATATATGCTCGCATGTATGATAAAGTAATAAAATATCAAATAATATAATAAGTAAAAAGAGTATATATCATGTCATACGTGTAATCACTTACATGATTGACTTACAAGGCACCTATAACTAGTAACATTGGTAAAAAAAACTAAGCCCCCACAACAAGAAGCACAAGAGAAAATTTACTTAAAATATGTGGGTTAGGAAAACCAACCCCCATGAGAAAAACTTTATTATATCTATGGGTCGAAAAAACCCAACTCTCATGAGAAAAAACTCATCATGATAGGTGGCATAAATGAAATGTACTTAAGGTACATAGATCAATAAAACCCAATCTCTATAGGATCCCCTTAGAAATGCGCCCAGAGTACTCAAGGTATAGAGATTGAGAATCTTCGATGCTTAAGGTATAGAGGTCAAGCACCGCTTAAGGTGTTGAGATCGACTACCGAGGTGCAGAGGTTAGTTACCGACACCTTAACCCCCTTACTACTCGAGTTGTAGAGGTTGAGTGATACCCCGACCCCCTTTGGACATACCTAAAGTATGTTGGTTCGGCACCCCTATTCTCCTTCAGAGAAGCGATCAAAAGAGTATAAAATCAATATGTCAGATGGGTTAGATGTCACGCTTCAAAACACTTACTAAAGAGCTCTTGAAACACGCCTTTGGAAGGGGTGAGGAGGGGGGGGAGGGTGTGACGGAGAATATTGATAATCAATCAACATCCAATATATGGCCTCCATATGGCATCCATACTAGGAGGAGATAAAAGCTAACCTCCATTAGTTTGCCCATATGGACATGAACCAAAAGCAATTAATTGTAAGCTATCTCCACCCTTATAGCCTACATGGATAAGGTGTTGAATTGAGGTTGTTAGAGGTGGTTAAAGGTTATCTCATCGTAAAATATTTCATAAAATATTACCCCATTCACTATTAGGTATAAAAGTTCACTTTTAATAGGGTTACGGGAGATTTTTTTTTTGTTAATCATTGTTATACCGACCTACCTCGAGTATCTAACTCGAGTGTAAAAGAAATCAGATAGGAAAACTCCTCTCGACCTAGGTTTTTCATACTAGTGACACTTATGAAACTTGAAGTTTTTACCTTGGAGGCACGTCGACCATATCTCAAATATTTCTACGCACATGAGTTGGAATTATGTCAGATTGACTAAGATATCAACCATATTTTCCCATAATATCTATAATTATAAGTGTTCAAATCTGTTTGTACCAAATTATTTTTATAGTTTGATTTGGTTAAAGAAAGGTAGTTTGAATCAAAATCAAACATACTTAACCAAACTAATTCAAAATTGATTAATTTAGTTCAATTAATTGATTTATAATTTTAATAATTAAAAATATATTTCAAATAAATTGGTTTAGTTCTATTAAATCAAACCAGAATATTAAGATTTATAAAATTAAGCTCGTGTCAATTATAAAATTCTATCTTTGATTTATTTAATTAATTAGTTTTAATCTGTTAAATACTACTAAACTTAATTAGATTTGTATATTTTAAATAAAAACTATTTATTTCGGCTTAAACTGATTAAATAAACCAATAAAAAATACCTTAAATCAGAATTATTTATTATCTTCGTATCGAATCATTTCTGAATCCGTTTGGATAATCGATTTTAAATCAATACGATGAAGGTTCAATTTCGATTTGGTTGGATTTTTTATTCGATTTTAACACTATCTACCGTGTTATAATGGATTCTAAATGATCACGTAGTGCCACGTCGGAACTCAATCGACCGAAGACACCAGGTGTGCTGACGACACGTTGCGTCGTTTGACTGGGCACACGTACGTGGTCCCCGCCCCGTAGCCATTTACTTCGTGGCGAGGCAATCTCGGCGCCTCCCTGAAACCGCGGGTCGACAAAGATCCGCTACGGCGTCTTTTGGAGTTGGAAGCCGCCCAGCACCGACATCGCTGTTTTCCCGATGACTTTGGTGTTCGTGACCCACGTGATGCTTTTTCGTTCGTCGAATATAGCGTTTGATGTTTCGAATGTCACAATCGATCGTCACCTTTGGATGCTAGGGATGCAACTTCCCACGTCGGTCTCCCGTGCTTGCGACGCAAGTTTCGAGCCCTGGAGCGGGGCACGTGGCAACTTCCCGTTGGACCAAACATTCGTTTCCTCCGGAGACTTGGGGAAGTCATCCCGCGGTCGACACAGTCGGTGAAAGGCGATGCTTTTATATTGTTTATTATTGACTGCAGTGCTACAGAAGAACGCGGTATCTTCTCATTGCCTCACTCGCAGATCCCTCAAACCAGTCTCTATATATCTCCGTAGGAGCCGTAGAGGCCACTCACTCATCCAACCGTTACTAAGACCTTTCGATCAAGAGAAAGCTGAATCATAGCTTATTTCTTCTAGCTAGCGAGCAACAAGAGGAGGAACTGAGCTGCTGCTGAGAAGTTGAAGACAAGATGACAGTAAGTCCCTGCCGTGAACTCTTTCTGTGTTCTTCAGTGTGTTTTGCTGCTTGTTGTGATGAGATGTGCTGGTAATGTTCTCAGATTATAGAGATGTGCGTGCATATGGACTGCTCTGGCTGCGAAAGCAAGATAAGGAAGGCCCTACTGAAGCTGGAAGGTAGGATACGAAGCTGTGGTGAGATCAATTGGTCCTTCACATGGACGTAGAAACTTATCCTGGTCGATTTATGTGATGGTACAGGGGTACATGATGTGGAGATAGATATGGAGAGGCAGAAGGTGACGGTGACAGGGTGGGTGGACCAGAAGAAGGCGTTGAAGGCCGTGAGGAAGACCGGCCGTAGGGCGGTCCTGTGGCCGTATCCTATGAATGCGGAGGACGCCACCTACAGCCAGGCGTACTACCACCTGCAGCACCCGGCTCCGGCACATCACCTGATCTTTAGCGCTGCTCCAAAGTCCAAGTATAACTATCGGAAGCATGGGTATGACGATTCGAGCATGCATGGTTACTACCAGAGGCCACCCCACAGCCATATCATCGATGAGAAGGCACGCATGATGTTTAGTGATGACAACCCAAATGCTTGCTCGGTTATGTAGTTACTGCTCTAGTTCGTGTGTGACAATCCAGCTTCTTTGGAAGTTTTGGGGTCTGTCATCAAGCTTGCACTCGTGTGGATAAAGGAAAAGCATATTTGGTTTGGTTCCCAATAAGGGATTCATTCCCTTGTTTGCTGTCGATGATGTAAAGGCATATATGATTAGTAGTCTTCTTCTTTCTCACGTAAGAAAAGCTTCTTTGTTTGGTACACCTAAACGATTTCGCTCAAACAAAGATAAAATTCTGCAGCACACATGAAACTTGTGCAGAGCTCTTTTCCATTTGAGAAATACAAAAAAATTAGATGAGAATCTTACTCCACCTTAAATTGATCCAACCGTTAGGCTTAGATGCATAATGTCGACGACAGATGCTTGGGGGCTGTGTTGAGCGCCAAGAGAGTGATCGAGACAGCCGAGGTAATGGAACGGGGACCCAGAAATCTCGAAGCCCGCCCTACACGAAGTGCTGTAAACCCCCTCAATTGATGCGGTCCAATAAAAGGCCCAAATCATGTGCTGGAACGGAAAAGTAACAGGTGAAGAAACGGATCACCGTGATGCGGCGCATCCGACGGTACCTGGAGCCCGCATCGAGTTTCTCCCGAATCTTGACGCAACGGCTATTTACTGGCGGGGAGAAGACGGGTTGTTTTGTTGTCTTCCGCCTGCTGTCCTCAAAACCGGCTAAAATAGGAAGCCGAGTGCACGACTGCAAGCGATCGAGGCCAGGAGGAGAGACGAAGAAGAGGAGATCGATTCGATCCGACCTCTCACCATGGCGTCGCAGAGAGATCGTGAAAACCACGTCTACGTCGCTAAGCTAGCAGAGCAGGCGGAGCGCTACGACGGTGAGGACCCCCTCCTTTCCCCCTTCGAGGTCTCCAGACCATAGGGCCGATTAGACTGGGGTCTTGGTGGTGGTTTCTGGTGCAGAGATGGTGGACGCCATGAAGAAGGTGGCGAACCTAGACGTCGAGCTCACTGTGGAGGAGCGGAACCTGCTGTCGGTGGGGTATAAGAACGTGATCGGGGCTGGGAGGGCCTCGTGGAGGATCCTCTCTTCGATCGAGCAGAAGGAGGAGGCCAAGGGGAACGAACAGCACGTCAAGAAGATAAAAGAGTACAAGCAGAAGGTGGAGGCGGAGCTCTCTGGCATCTGCAGCGACATCATGACGTTGATCGATGAGCATCTCATCCCGTCCTCTGTCGCCGGGGAGTCGTCAGTCTTTTACTATAAGATGTGAGTCAGATCTGAGATCTTTATGGCGGGATTTTGGATGAATGCGTGCTAGATCTGGGGATCCATTTCTTTTGCTTGATTTGGCTGTAGGAAGGGAGATTACTATCGTTACCTTGCAGAGTTCAAGACTTGCAACGAGAAAAAGGAGGCTGCAGATTACTCTTTGAAAGCATATGAGGTAGGAGTTTTCCGCCTAGATTTGACTCTCAAGTTTTAGGTATTATCACTAATTTTGGTGCTTTTTTTAGTGACATTTTGATTTTTCCCTGCTCAAAATGATATTTTAGGACCTCTGCATAAGAATCAATGATATGTGGTGCTTCATTTCCTCCCTATATGGTCTTTGTATTGTTTACAATGACTGACTTCTAGCTTGCTGAGAATATCTTTATTTTTTCTCTTGGGATCTTCTGCTTGTTCTTAGTTTGTTGTCTCATCTAGTAATAGAGGAAGAACAACGTTCTCAGTCTATTACTTTGGCTCTCTCATAGAAAGATACATTTTATCTCAGATGGTAAATGACTGTTCTAGCAATCTGGTTGATCAAATTACTAGAGATGGGTGGAGACAGAAGAGAGAAAAGGAGTATCTGCACAGAAAGCATAATATTTGTATTGTTTCTTAAATAGGCAGCAAAGATGCTTGATGCAAACTTCACTAAAAATCAGAGATAACAAAGACCCCCCAAATACAGGGATCTCTAACTCTGGAACTGCATCTCTGCAAAAATTGCAAGTACAAGAGATGTCACAGTGATAATGTGTTGATGTTACTCGATCTTCTCCTAAAATTGTTGGCTTGGCGGAAATAATCATTTTTTGCACTTTATTAAATATTCTTTATTGGAGTCTACTCTTCAGATCTCTGATCAGTGTTCTAGGGCAAAAGGTGGAGTTGCTGATTCATGACATTTGGCCAAAGGAAAAGTGACACATGTCAATCATCAAGCTTTATACTATTTCCTAGGTCGAAATTGTCTTGTGCACATATAGCCATTTAAGTTTATTTTGGTACGTAATCTCTATCAACAATCTACAGAAAAGCTTACAGTCAATTGCGCGAACATCAAAACATAGACTCAGAAACCTTTGTGGCATTTTTTTCTGAGGCATCAGTTATACTAAATATGTTATGCTTCTCTTTGAATTTATTTGGAATATTACTTTTATTTCTGCAGTTCTTTTTCAAGATTTTATTATGGTTGTGGTCGTGGTTGTGTTAGCTAATGTCTACACCATGACAGTGATATAGTGAAAACCAAATATATTGGGTGACATGCTGCACTAAGTTTGCATTGTGATTGCACTATGTTTACACTTTACATAGTAGTGTGTTATCTTAGAAACTTTCCTGAATGTCTCAAACCTGTTAACAGGCAGCTACCAGTACAGCTGAGGCAGATCTGTCTCCTACACACCCAATTAGGCTGGGTTTGGCATTGAACTTCTCTGTCTTCTATTACGAGATTATGAACTCACCTGAGAGGTATGACCTGTTACAGATTTTCTCATTATTCTGTTGTTCTTGCGACAGATTTCATGTTAATTAAACTTTCTTTTCTCAGGGCTTGTCACCTTGCCAAGCAAGCTTTTGATGAAGCAATTTCTGAGCTTGATACATTGAGTGAGGAATCTTATAAAGACAGCACATTGATTATGCAACTTTTGAGGGATAACCTCACATTGTGGACCTCTGACATCCCCGAGGATGGAGGTAATAGCAACTCTAGTATGGGTGCTGTCTTGAATACTACTGCGTCAAGGAGTCTATATTATGCTGTTGTTTTCTAATTTGGCATTTTGGTGTGTGCATAGCTCTATACATGAACTTGAACTATAGACCTATTTATTTATATGACCTTGAAGTGTCATATTTAGACATTTATGAATCCTTCCCTTAACATTGAGAATGTCTTCAATTTAGATCGAGAATATGTATCTTCTGCTGATTAAATGTGATTGAAGTTGCAGGGTCATATGAATATTCTTGCCTTGAAAGCTGACCCAATGTATGAAACAATAATGGAATAGTTGCAATCTTATCTTAGGCTTCTTCTGAACTACCATGCTAGTCATAAACTATCAAATAACTATCATTGTAGTTATACTATGCATCATATTACTACCATCTGTGGTATGTATCCTTCAATGAAATATTAAGTTGTAGTGGATTTTCATTACTACTCTATGCTGTTTGTGGACTTTTCTTCTGATGTTTACCATGCCAAAACATGTCATCAAAAGCTTAAGCTGACATCATTATTCCTATATCATTGGCTATTTTCTGAACTCCTCCCTATGAATATATTGATTTCTAGACCTCCGAATCAATTTATGCAATTAAAGACCTTTTGTTGTTGTCCCCTGACTGTTGTTTTTGCTTATTGGCCACTGCAGAGGATACTACAAAAATTGGCACGGGTGAAGATGCACAGGTAATTTATTCAGGCTTCTTTCATTGTTCATAACTTTGTAATTCTAGAGGTTTCAAGCTGAAGTCTCTCCCAGTACATTTCCCACGTATTCATATTTTAATCGCTGGCTAACAAATTTTACAGTGAGTTCTACCAGCTGAAAGCTAGGACAGCAAGGATAAGGTTGCTATGGGAACATACATTCTGGCCTATATGGGCTGGTTGCAGCTAATTTTAAAGTCTAGCTTGCATTCTTATGCCTGTAGTGGATTTTTGTGTCACTGTTGGTATGTCCCAATGGGATGGCTTGAATTCAACTAAATCTGCAGCTTATTACTTCACTGTCATGTTTGTAGTACATCTATCAACATCACAGTGTGGCTGTGTTTCAAGTGTTCCCTAAATTGTTGCTATGGAGTGAAAAGTAGATCCTTTTCTTTGTTTGTGTCTACTGTAATTAGTTTTTAGGGTTTGTCTTTTTGTTTGTCAAGTTTGCAGCTTTTTAGTTTTCTCCCACAAGAGAATGGAAAGTAAGCCTAAACACTAGACTTCTAGACTTCTTCACTCTAGGATGTTGCTATTTAAAATGGCATCATGCTGGGAATTCATTTGATGACTGTATCATACACCCTACTTGAACTGAGATTGGTGTTCCCATTTTGCCATCTACTGTCAAGTGATTCTTAACTAGAATTTTGGGTGTTGATTCAGATACAAATTATTTGAGGCATTGCTTCATTTCTATATACATGTCTTGATAACATTAAAAAGGTTTGTAGGGAGATACCTCTGTTTAAGATTTTCCGTTAAATTCTCTGCTGTGCATTGATTTCATGCTTTGATGCCTCAAAGACCTATAGAAGTGCTAAGAGAACATATTAGTAGATGAAATAAACAATTACTTTCCAGAGGCGTTTCTAAATCAGGGGCAATAATATCAATACACATTTGATTGAGGTTGGAATATTACCAAAATAACTCAGGTAAACAACAATAATTGAAATATAACATTACCCGACTTCTCAATTACTTAGGAAGAAAAGTCATGATTCATATGAACTTTCCTAATACCTATGTACTGCCTCATTTGCTGAGTTCTCCTTCTCTTTTACATCAAAGAAGTGCTAATTTTTTACCATGTAGTGACTAAGAATTAGATTCAGGGCAAATAGAATATGCTAAAGAAAACAAACACAACATCCAGAATTCAGCAGGACTTGAATCTAAGCAGAGGCTAGAGATCAGCCAAATGTCAATTGTTACTAAAACACAATGTAACTGCATAGGTATCTAAATCATTTCAGTTAAAATTATGTCCTAACAGATAACTAAGATCGGTCATCAAGGTTCTTTGACCCTTCTCGGCCAAAGGAAAACATATAAATTTTATGTTCCGGTTCGAGCATTAAAGCCTGCTGATGAGATGAATAGATGCTCTTAGCTGTGCCAATGCAGTATAACCTCGAAATGAAATATCATTAGATGGAATGCCAGTAAGTTCAGTTGTTACTAAACCCAAATCCGTCTGAAGCAGCTCGTGGTACACGTGGCCTCACCGGTGTCTTTGAAGGACTCACCCTGAGATGCAGGATTCTCAATTCATGTTAGTTCAAAGAATTTCACATGCATTAGTTAAAGAGCAGTAAGAATATTGCCTGATGGGTAGATCTCCTAAAATTGTGCCGCTACAATTCAGAGCCATGATTGCACTTTCTGCCTGCATTCAAAGAAATGAATAATATTTTCAACATACCAAACTGTTGTCCAGCTTCATTGAGATGCTCAGAAAATGTAAAGATTGAAATGTAGGCATAATTTTTAGTCAAGGTATAATATTCAAGAGTAAGTTGTAATGTCTTTTTTGTTCATATTTTTCCTTCTATAAAAAAACATGTTTCTTATTATTATATTCAAGGCATATATTTTTGTTCATAATTTTTTTCCTTGTAAGACAATCTAGAATTTCACTGCAGAGGAATGAAATGAATAGTATATTGCTTCTTATTGCGGGAAAAAGGATAGTATCTTCCTTTTTAGATTCAACAAATTCCTTTGTCAAGAAAACCTCTTACTGCAACAGTCCTGCCTTAAACGAACTTGTTTGATGTTTTCTTTTGAAATGTACACAAAAAAAAAAAATCACAACTAGAAAAGTACAAGATACAATCAATATAATCACACCTAATGGAACACTCAAGCATTGTAAAGCAAGTTAAGTTCAAATATAAATAACATAGAACAAAGAGCTACCCATACAACTTACAGCAACCAGTTTAAAAATTGAATAAACCGGATATATTACATCACAAGCTCAACACCCAAAGAGATTTATGCAGAAACAAGAAATTGAACTTGTAAAAAATGATTGTGAACGAATGGCACATATCAATCTTGTCCAAAAGATTCATAGGAAGTTAGCAGGAGAAATTCAATAGTAAACAACGCTAATTTTTTTGTTTGTAAGAAGGTGCTAATTAATAAAACAATTTGTCTTATAACCTAAACAGTGTAAAGAAAGAGCTAGAATATGGAAAGAGGATAAGGTTTTTTAATGGACAAAATGGTAGCACTCAACTGTCAGAATATCTGCCTCAAATCTGGACAGTCTTAGCCATCAACTTCTAGTGGAAAAAACTAAATTGCTCTTGCGTATATGTATTTAGTCTCAGTGAATAAAAAAGGTTACAATGAACTTACCTGAACAAACTCAACAAATGCAATACACATCGAGTGTACATTATCACCAAGTAGTCTCAAACGAGAAACCTGTGCAAAAAAATTACACTAACTAATAAGATACTATTACAAGCTTAATAATGTCAAGCACTTAGCTTTAAAGTGGTCATTTAGGGCAGTTATCTAACCTCACCACAAAATTGTTCAAAGAAAATTTTAATATCCATTTGAGTGACCTGCATCAGGACTAGAAGAATAAGTCCTTAAAAATGATCAACATGATCTTCGATGAACAATAGTTTTGACAGAATCATAAAATGACCTGCAAAATCACTTATAATTATCATTGTTCCATAATCAGAATCATAAAATCAGATTTCGTAGTTATGTTCTAGACACATGCCCATTAGTAACTAGGGAAAAAGATGGATCATAGTGCAGGAAGCAGAGATCTGTCACCTTCTTATCGATGTTTGTACAATAAACTGTCCTTACAACCATTTTCTTTTCATCCTCGGACTGCATCAAAATTTTAGCACTCAGAAGGACATCGGCAAGCATAAACTAACAAAGTGAAGTAGCATTAAACAATCTCTCTCTTTTTTTTTCTTTTTTTTCTTCTTTTTTCTTTTCTCTAAACAGTCTCTACAAGTAAAACTGTATGGGTGTTCACATGAAATGAGCAACCGTAATTACTTTAGGAAGAAATTTTGGATTCACTGGAAGAATTGCAGTCTTTGAAGGTAATACTCTGACAGGATAATAACCTAACATCGTCCCACCAAGATTCAGTGCTGCCCTTGCACCATCTACGAGGATAAAACCATTCTTGTAAACTGAGATGTGATACATGCATATCCAAGAAAACTTTGACAATCATATAAACTTACCCTCATCAGAGAACTCAATGAATGCAAATCGTAGAACTGAATGGGGGTCACCACAAATTCGGCAATCAACCACCTTCAGTAAGAAAATACTTAAAATAATCAGTGAAAGAACATCAATAAGCATGTGATAAGTTCATTGTGTCTGCAGTGAAAGAAAAAAGAGATGGATAAGAAAGAAATATCTTCTATTAACAGTAACATTTATGGACAGAGGAAAAACTCCTTTTCCCTAATATTAAACCAACTTATCTATTATCCTCCAAAGTGCAGAAACGTAACCTTCTCCCAGATTTGCTAATAATTTGGTTGGCTTAATTCCTGTTTCGAGTTGGATAAGAACTTTATGTACATTAAGATTTTCATATATCTTAGATCTATATTCAACAAAAAGGAAAGGTTAATGAAAACATTGTTTATAGATTGAGAATGAGATGATTAAATATGAAGAGTTCCGTCATGAGTTGTGTGATTACCATGTAACTATTAGACTAAAGAATTATAAAACAATTATATGGTCAATCATGTTTTGCAAACTGAGATTTGGAACAATAAAGAAACAATATCTATAAAAAGTTTGTGTTGTTAGGATCAGGATTCAGGAAATTAAGGTGGATATATGGAATTTCTAAAATATTTTAAAAAATGTTTCATTTATGAACAATAAATATAGCTTCCATGCAAAATAGAATGAGTGATAATCAATTAAGACAATACAAACATAAATGTTTGATTAGATGACGAGCCAACTTGGATGTGGTGTGAGTAGAATAAGGCCCAAGACAACTTTACTACAAACAATAAGAAGAGATATAATTTATCTTAGTATGGCTAGGATCTTACCTTACATAAAAGTTCAATGGTGGGAAATTATCCATATAGTTGGCCTGAGATAGTTGAGGCATTATTGCTAGTTGTTGTTATAGTTGTAATTCCTGTTGAGGCATCACTTTGCCGGTCTTGTCAAATGCATTTTGTGGACATGTTAAGTTTAATTTTAGTGGACACAACTTTTTTATTCCTCTCAGTATTGGGAATGCCAGAGGATGATAACAGGGAAAATTATAAACCCATATGAAATCAAGAATTAATTTTCTAACTTGGTCTTTCAGTTGCTTTATGCATTTAAGAGCTAAAAAATTGATTTGAACGAGCCTCATAATGACAAAGGGCATGCATCATCAAAGAGGAAGAAACTGCATAATCTTTAGCCGCAAGTGTGGGACTTTTACAATGAATATGTAGGCCTGCGAGTCTCTGTCGGAAAGATATGACAAGCTGACCAGGAACCAATCTTAACCAAGATCAACAGCAGATTAACTTGTTAAAGGACAAGACTTCTATCTGTTACTGATAGTCCCACACTTCCAAAGGTCATTTCACATTTCCTTGTTTCAGGTGCCAAAATGGGTGCTAAAAAGCATAGACTGTTAAAAAAGAAATTTCCTATGGCAAAGTCATGGAAAAGCTAAATGTGTTCCTTGGTCAGTAAATTGGAGGGAAGTCAACAGATTAAAAGCAAAAAAAAATGAAACTCCAACCAGTTTAGCATTATCCGGTACAGGAAAATATATGATCATTCCAGGTTTTGTAAAGCATAAGTAGGAAAATTCTAATAGATTTTGTGATTTCTGAAGTTTGAGAAACTTACTGGTCCACAATTAGAAAATAGTTCAGCAAGATTTTCTTCAGTTACCTGATATTCATCAATAAACGATCCACGTTAGCACAACAAACACTAATACTGAATAATTGATCAAGTCATTGTTCATGATTATATGAAAAAGGAAACAGGCAAATTGACCAGAACAAGTAACATTCACAAGAGTGAATGATCAGGCTTATAAAAGGTTTTTGATGGACTCACAAGCTGATCAATGTCAGAAACATATACAGTTCGCCTGATGCTATCCTCCCTCTCAGCTCCCCGAGGTCTATTATTCGTCCTCCTCTTCCCCTCGTTAGAACCATTTCTTCTCTGCCAAAGAACGAGCGAAAATGCAGTTCAACAAAAAGGATTCATTTCAAGCAATTTCTCGAATAAAAATTGATATATTTTTTCTCCAATTCCATGAATGTTCTAACAGATCGCGGTTACTTTCCAATTCAAAGTAATATCAATGAGGTTCTATATTCTCAGAAAAGGATGGACAAAGCTGGACAAATCCAATATCCTTTGAACCCTACAATTCAAGCCATCTAAGCTTAATATCCAAATTGCAGTAAAAGAAAGCAACGAAATCAAATTCAAGAGAAAAAGAATCCAAGTAACTACTCTGCGATTAGGCTGATCATTCGATGATCCATCTCCGCTCGATTCCTTAGTGCCACCATTGTTATTGATCGGTTCACTATTGTAATAAAAGTCATTCCACGATACGAAGATGGGCGCATCGGCCGAGAGCCGGCCGTCAAATTTGCGGTGACCACCGGCGGCGTCACCGGAGGCAGCATGAGAGGAAGGGAAGAACTCCTCGGCGGACGGGTTCAATTTGGAGAGCAAGTCCACCAGATTCTTCACGTCCCTCCGGTACTCCCTCTCTGCCTCCGCCTCCGCCGGCGACTGGCGGTGGATGAACGGATCGTCCGACCCGATCGCCTTCTCGGCCACCGCGGCCATTTTATTTCCCTTCACTCAAACAAACACCAACAACAACCTAATCGAGAACCGATCGAATCGGACAATACGACCGATCAAGCAAGAAACGATGCTGGCTGGCTCGCTCACTTCTCTCGCTTATTCCTGCGGGCTTGTTTTGGAAGATTGGAAGACTGAGATGGCAAATCGAGGAGAGAGGAGAGAGATAGGGGGCGAGGGGGAGAAAGGTGAGACGAACCCGACGGAGGGGAGATGTTGCGATTAGCTATAAATAGATGGATTATTCGCTGCTTGCAGCGTTTAGTTTGTTACTCTCACTAAATGAGAAGGGACAGATAGACCGAGAGAGAGAGAGAGAGAGAGAGAGAGTTCCCATTTTGTTGAATACTGTTTATAAATAAGATTATACCATATCATGTTAAATAGATGAAATAGGAACAGACAAGTGTGGTTAATTCATCAATCTCCAATTAATTTTAGGATTGGATTACAAAAGATTGTTATCGAGAGCAGATAATAATAAGTAAGCATTGGAGATGAATGAAGATGGAAGCAGGGCAGCCCAACTTCAAAGGAACAGCAACGCGTCAGCCTCACAAAGCCTGCTTGTGAACAAATGGTGAGAATGGAATGACACGGATGAAAGACGGATATATGATAATGTCCATTAATGCATGTATTTGATTTCTTAGTAGAAATCGATCGAAGCGTCGATGGGTCGCCGGAGCGTCGCTTCGGGTGCAGGTTATGATAGCATCGTACGGCGGGGATTGGATCGAGGGAGGAAGGGGCAGCCTCTGATGCCCGTGGAGGGGTACCGGTTTGACGGTCAACGGTGAGGCACGTGGGGCGAGGGCGTACGGACTGGGTTATGCGACCGGCGCTACTCGTGCGCGTTGGGTTTTGTGATGGGGTTGAGAAAGGACGAAGGCCGTCCGATTGCCGGGATCAGCATGGATCCCTCCGTGTTGGGTGCCTCTTACATTGATATCTACCCAGCTTTCAGATTTCGTAGTTGACGTGGTGCACCCCATCACTGCATGAAACCTTAATGCATTAGGATGGGCCCCGTCTTTCTGGTTGTAACATCACCTTTACAACACACGATGTGAGCCCCCACATTATATGATATGTCTCTTTTGATCCCACACAACCTGGCTACTAGCTGTGGGTCCCATCATCAATCTGCCAATCTTGTGCTCTCCTCATTTTATTTATTTTCTTCTCCCCATTTTGTACACTGTGGTGAGAGATAGGGAGTGTGTTCTTTTTTTCTGTGAAGGCACCAACACTTCATTAATCTCATATTTATAGAGGAAAAAGTTGTTCGTTTTCACCTCTTACGTGATCTTTCTCTGCGTCTCGCGTCCTCATCATTGTACATAAACAAAAAACCCGTGACACATGGAACATCTCAGAGCATCTGTAGCGAGAGAGAGGGCAAGAGAGAGAGAGAGCGAGAGCGAGAGACCAATGCTAGCTTTTGAGAGAGTAACCTCTCCACCTGGTGGAGTTGAACGAGACCTGTGACCTACCAAGCACAAGAGAGAGTGTCTCTGCGGCAAAGCATGGCACTCTTCCCTGGGGAGAGAGAGAGAGAGAGAGAGAGAGAGAGAGTACCCAGTTTGAGTCAGCAGTGCCACCACCTTGGCATATGATTTGATTGCACTGCTGGTGATTAGATCCTTTCGGAACTTTCATTTGGGAAGAGAGAGAGAGTCTGTGTGTGTATGGAATGCATGAACATGAGCTTTTCATTTTATGGAGTTGTTCACTGACCTACACCATCATCATCGCCACAATCACTACAGAAAGGAGCTGTAGTGTGGAAAGGTAGAAGAACAGATTAAAGAACCAGGGGATACAGAACCTTTTCATGTTTCCATCTTTGGTTACCAGCTAAACATGAACCACCTTTTCAGGGACATCTTTTAACCACAGACCTCTCCACCATGGCCTCCGGTGCTACTTCTCAAACTGCCCAAGCCTGTTGTCTGCCAGCATGGTTCTGCAGGCACACCTTTTGTACTCGCACCATGTGAACTCCCTGTACAAGCTCTGCTCTCCTTCCCCCATCAGCAGTGGCAGAGGTGCCAATCTCTCTCCGGAAGGTGGCCCCCCAAAGTAGACCATGGAGACTCTGGACTTGGAACCATTGGCCAACACCCTGTGCCTCACACTCCTGAATCTCCCATTTGTCAGAACCTGCAGTGAACAAACTCCCAGTCATATATATATGTATATATATATATATATATATGATGATGATGATGAAGAACAAGCCCACAGAAAGGAAGGCATGGCTAAGACAAACTCCCAGCCCTTCAAATTCAACATACTTATAGAAATGGGTGTCACAGGCTAAACATGTGGGGTCCCATCGGATGAAGACCTTAATTAATGTTTTCTCGAATAAAAGTTCCTATCTCATAGCTACCTAATCACATCAAGGTTGCTGTCGCATCGCTCCACCCTGTGCAGTGTATGCAAGGACCATGGTGCTATATTTAGCTTTTTACCTTTCTGACAGATCAAGGGTGTGAAAACTATGCTACCTAGTGCCATTGGTATCATCAAAGTTGATTGCAGCAATCAGGTTCGGAACATATATATGAACTATGAACAACATGTTCATCACCTGTAAGGAATCACCAACATTGATGAAAAAGGATGCTTGGTCGGGAAGGACGGAGACCCAGCTGCCATCTCTCAAGGAGATCTCCAGTCCCGCAATGTTGTTTGACCTCAGCACTGATATTATCTGTGGGTCAGTGTGCTCTCCAAACCCTGTCATGGTACCATTAAACCCCGGGCATGGGGGGTAATGGTTCAGCCTCAAGACCGAATCACTCTCCTCGTCCATGACAAGCTTGCTGAACACATTCCTTGGCTCAATCTTCAGCCCATCAACCATCAGCTCCAAAACTTCACACGCCAGCTTCCTGACTGCTGATATGTACTCGTTCAACGCAGAGCTGCAAGATGGCCACCACGAAAGGCATCAGTAGCTAAAGACAAGGAATTATTGCAAGATTGGGTGGGAAGCAGCAAAGTAGTACCGGAAAGAGCTTGCCGATGCGTCCATGAGGAAGGGTAGTGACATGGGCTTGGAGGTGATCTGCATGAGGAGGTACTCTACCCACCCCATATCTCCATTACTACCAATAGTCCTACTCCCGTAGCCGAAAGGAGTTGCCGGCCCGACACGCTCCTTCTCTGCCTGCGGTAGCGCGAAGAACTTCATCGCTTCTTCTTCTAGACTTGCAATGAGCTCCATGGGGATCCTATGGTTGGTGACCTTGAAGAATCCGAGCTCCTCGCAGGCTCTCACGAGGAGAGCCTCGGAGCCCGGCTCCGACAGGTCGATGACAGGAATACCGGAGAAGTAGGGGCTTGGTTTTTGTGGCCTCGGGAGGGAGACTTGTCCGAGAGCTGGTTTTGTCAACACCACCATGGCTCTTGGAACAGCAGAAACAGAGCAAGTCTTCCTTGGGAACAGAGAACAGGGGATCGAGTTGGGTTAGGCTGTGGTGGACGATATCGCTGGCTGGCTTATATAAGGGGGCAACAATATAAGCGGTGGTTGAAGTGTTTTCGTGGAATCCAATAGTAACTCTCCTTCCTTTTCACTGTTGGGTGCTGTTCCTCTGAAAAGGATGGAATGCAGAGCTGCTCTCTCTCTCTCTCTCTCTCTCTCTCTCTCTCTCGGAGAGTCGTATGCATCACCATCGATTCTTTTAACGTAAATATAGTCATGACCATAGTGGTCCAAATAATATCTTACTCCTACTGTAACGCGAGAGGCAAGGACCAGTCCATGTGTGCCAAGACTTCGCCGTCGTCCTCGAGAGTCACCACTATCGTTCATCCGATAGGCTGGCCATGAGTCCTGTGATGGCATCTCTCTCTCTCTCTCTCTCTCTCTCTCTCTTGAAGTCGTAATTTATCTCGAGTATCTTGTCTCATAAATGAGACGTTTGAATGAAAATAACAGGAAAAGATCAGGTAATGTCATAGGATGGATGACAGAAGCAGAAATGATATGACGACTGACTTCTCCTGCTCGGTTAATATACACTGCTCCTGCTCAGACAATGTTACATGCAACACGATATCATGTTGATCGGAACATACCGGATCTGGCACGGTGACCCAGAAAGGGCTCGACATGTGATGTGGGCAGCCATCGCGTCGACGGCCGACGTGGTCACCTCCCCGGCTGTCGGCTAATTAATGCGCGTGCAGAGAAGGCTGACATTTGTGCATTTGTACAGTGACAGATAGGGTAGATTGATGTCCAGGTTCTAATTGGCCATTCCGAACCCCTCATGACTCGGCAATGGTAAGTAATGACAAGAGACGCACAGAGAAGAACGAGTGATCACTGCACATATCGAACAGTCTGGTTCTGGCTGGTGTTAGGCAGTAGAGTGGTCATCTGGTCATCAGTCACGTTGGTTCCGTATCGCCCACAGTTCCATTTCAATAGGAGTTGCTGGCTTATCCTTCGCCATGGGGCGTCATCGGTTTGATTGTATCGGGTGATGGATCGCATCGATGGGATGGCCGTAGCGAATACAGGGCTTGTTTCTTTGGGGACAAGTAGAATTTGAGGGTCCTGTTGACTATTCATCAATAGTTCTTGAGTGAGCGACTTGAAAAGGTGGAGAAGGTTGAGTTCCAGCAAATTTTGTTTTCATAGATGTCAGTCTTGTCTTCTGGAACAGTAGATTTGGATCTGAAATCGACTGCCTGTGTCTTTGGTCGCTCAAGGACAGTGACCTGTTATAATGATTCATCACTTTCTTCTATTTCTTTCTTCTTTTTTCGGAGGAGACCCCCCCGCTTTCAAATGAATCATGAATCATTTCGTTTTATCGTCATGTCGATTTGCACCACCAATCAAGGAGGGTTATCATGTCGATTTACGGATGCACGCGGTGGCCGTGGTCGAAAACCAAGAGCCCATTTGCAACCGGAACTCAGCTCTGGCTGTGTCGATGTGTAGCCCATCTGCAACTTCAGCGCTGTGAACGCAAGAGTTCTGTTCATGTTTACATCCATCGCATGTATAAACTTGATTAAAAAAATATTTTATTTTTCTGTAACCAGTCTTTTATATCACATGAATGGAGCAGTATCCGATCAAATGAATCACGAATAATCATCAGCCAGAAAAATAGAACTATCGAACTCGATACTTGACGCAAGATGTCTGCCTCTGTTCTATAGCACCCAGGAACAAGAGGAGAGGAGGCACATAACCGGAAGCCCACTCAAGGAATCACACTTAACGCAGGGAAAGGGCAACGATGGACATCAAGGAAGCCAAAGCCACCGCGCGAGCGCCTGGAGTAGCCGCGATGGCTCCATTCTCCATGGCCGGTGCAGGACTGGGCGCCATGTGGTGCTCCTGCGCGCTCACCTGGATGAGTGCCAGCACAAGCAGCAGCAGGGAGGCCTTCACAGAGCAGCTCACTAATGCCATTCAGAGAGAGAGAGAGAGAGAGAGATTGGTCTTTGTGAGGGAAGCAGCAAGCAAATACGCAGGCGGCGGGCATCATTTATGGGGTTGGGGTTGGAGGAAACATAGCCGTTGGAAGCGTCTCGATTTGGGCCGCGCAGCGAAGTCTACGGAACGTTGAACGGTAAAATTAGACATATATGCCGAACGAATTGGCGTTGACGTGACAACAGATTGTTTTAGCTTGGATGTCTCGTGGGTTTAGGATTCTACGCAATTGTTGTGATGGTCAATAGTGGGGTATTGAATAGTTTGGCGATCAATGGTCATGCAGAGCCATGGAATCCTTCCCTGTTCTCTCTACCTCTGCCTCTGAAGTCACATATCATAGGTGAAATCTGTGCTCAAGCAATTGCAAAGATTCAGTAACATCAAATGATCATCTTTTTCGAGTTTTGGGCACATAAGAAGGCCATCAGATTGTGCAGCCTATCCCAATACTTAATCGAATCAACGAGAACGCGGTGTTAATTGCTACATGACACACTCACTGCTTCATGCCTCCACTTTGATCGCCTCTGTGTCGTTCTCTTCGTGAGCCGCGTCGTAGGTTGCGTGAAGACCGACGAGCACATAGTAAACCAGCATCACCGCTGTGCAGATCCCAAACCTCACAAATGCTTCGTAGCCGAGCGAACCCATCAGGAACAGGTTCGTCGCGATGGAAAGCGACGGCAGCCATGGAACCAGGGGAACGCCCCACACCTTCGGCGCCCGCTGCTGCGGAACGAACACCGCGAGGCCTAGCGTACTTAGAAACCAGAGTGGCATCGTGATCGCGTATCCGATCCAGCCTTTCGGGTTCGAGTTCCAGTAAGCTGATACGCCGACGGACGAGGCAACGATCACGGCTAGGAAGAAGACTAACTTGAAGAGATTGGCTCTCGGGGTGACTTCTCTGTTGTAATATCTCCTTACGAGCAGTGCCAGCGCCACGAGGGCGAAGATGAAGAGGGTGCTGATGGAGGAGACGGTGGCGAGCACATCCAGGCTCGAGAAGAAGGCGATGCAAGCGCTGGACATGGTGACCAGGAGCGTGGCGTAGACGGGCGTGCCGGTCTTGGGGTGTACGAGCGCGAAGTAGGGCGGGATCATGTGGGCTCGCGCGATCTGCGTGGTGTACCGCCCCTGCCCCAGCGCGCCGACGAGCAGTCCCGTGGTCATCCCCTTGAGCGCGCCGAGTGCCACCAGGTACTTGGCCCACTTCATCCCCGCTGCGGCGAACGCCACCGCGTAGGCCGCGTTGGGGTCGAGCTGGTCGAAGCGCTGCATCATGACGAGCACGAGCGCCATGACACAGTACACGACGGTGATGGCTGACATAGAGCCGACGAGGCCGAGCGGGACGTCCCTTGCCGGGTTCCTGGTCTCCTCCGCCATGGTGGCGACCATGTCGAAGCCGGTGTACGCCCAGTAGACGACGGCGGCAGCCTCGAACACCCCCTTGGCGCCGTTGGGGAAAAGGGGGGCCAAATTAGCCGGGTCGGCGTGGATGAACCCGGCGACAATGATGAAGCCGATGACGGCGACGCTGAGGAGGGAGGTGATCCAGTTCAGGGTGGAGGTGCCACGCGTGCCGAATATGGCAACGGAGGAGCAGGCTATGAGGACGACAACGGCGATCGGGTCAAGGAGATCGAAGCCGGCGGCGAGGGCCGGGGCATGGATGCGGAGGGAGTCCGGTTCGCGGCCGAGGAGGGTAGCGAAGTAGGAGGTCCAGGAGCGGGCGAGACCTGCAGCGCCGACGAGGGCCTCGAGAAGGATGTTGGCGGCGGCAAGGTAGGCGAGGAATTCGCCTAATTCGATGCGAAGGTACGAGAAGGAGCCTCCGGCGGAGGGGACGTCGGAGGCGAACTCAGCGTACACGAAAGAGGAAAGAAGGGCGGAAAGGCCCGCGGCCGCGTAAGAGAGAGGGATGGCGGGGCCGGCAGCGAAGCGGGCCTCCTGGCCGGTGATGACGAAGATGCCGGTGCCGACGACAGAGCCAAAGCCAAGCCAGGCTAGGTCCCACCAGGACAAGCAGCGGCGGAGGCCATGCTCGCTGCGGCGGGGGAGGGCGAGGAGTTCTGCCGCGTCGGTGGAGCGGTGGAGGAGGCGGTCACGGAGGCGTGGGCCGGTCCGAGAGAGGGCCGTGCGGTACGCCCCCCAGTTCCGGAACGATGGTTCCGGGAAGAAGTCGTTCTTGCTCCACCGCCAGTAACTCCGCTCCTCGCCTGCTGAGATGGAAGCGGCGCCGTGGCTCACGTCGCCGCCGATCGCTTCCATGGACGGAATCACGGTGTATATTTGTGATTGGAACTTGGGCTCCAATATATATTATCCACATAATAATATAAGATCCCCTTCCAATTGCATATGCCTCGAGAAATTTGTAAATTAGTTCCACAAGTCCGTGTATTCTTAAAATACGCTTCTTCCATATCTGCATCAGTAATACGGTATCAAAAAACATTAAAATCATGATTTTTTGTGTGCATATACTTATAATAATATAAATATGTGTTATTGGCATAATTCGTTTGACAACTGGCAGTATCTTTGGATGTTAAGCAGAATCTGTGCTATGATCTTGCTAAGATCGAGTTATGGGAGGATGGCCGTGGTTCAATGAATCTGGACCAGAAGCAATTGCCAGCTGGCTCGTCGGTGCACGTTTATGTTTCGGCTCACAATGGAATTAGATAGATAATTAGCATCCCTCTTTTGGTAATGCAAGTATTTTGCCATGATGGTATCGCCGTCATGTGCCCTTCCATAATAATTAATATTACTGAAATCATGCTGATGTTTCCAATCATCAATACAAGTACACACACCCGTCTGCTAATGACAAGTAACGAAGCGCCCATCCGTGGCTTCATGCCTCGCCTCCTGCACCAGCTGCTGCTTTCCTCTCTGCTTCCGCTAAATCTGGTCTTTGGTACTGCCCGTGCGCCATGTCGTAAGTAGCATGGAGTCCAAAGAGCAGATAGTAGATCAGCATGATCCCAGAGCAGATCCCAAACCTTAGGAACGCCTTGGATTCCAAAGAGCCCATGAGAAACAAGTTGGTGGCGATCGACAAGGACGGCAACCATGGCACCAGCGGAACCCCCCACACCTTCGGCGTCCTGCACTGTGGCACAAACAGCTGGAGTCCCAGAGTGCCGGCCACCCACATAGGAACCAGGATCACGTACCCAATCCACCCATGGGGCCTCAGTCCCCAGTAAGCTGAAATGCCCGTGGAAGAGGCAATGATGACCAGAAGGCAGATGACCAGCTTGTGGAGGTCCCTCGGAGTCGAGACGTCTCGCCGGTAGTACCGCCTCACGAGAAGCGCGGTGGCCATCATCATGAAGATGAAGAGAGTGCTCACGGAGAGTAGAGACGCCAGGACGTTCAGGCTTGAGAAGAGCGCGATGCAAGCGCTGGAGATGGTGATCAGGAGAGTAGCGTAGATAGGGGTGCCGGTTTTGGGGTGGACCAGAGCGAAGAGTGGGGGAATAATGTGACTCCTGGCGATGTGAGTGGTGTAGCGAGCTTGCCCGAGCGCGCCGACGAGCAGCACGGTGGTCATCCCCTTGAGAGCACCGAGCGCGACCAGGTACTGCGCCCACTTCATCCCCACGCTCTTGAATGCTACAGAGTATGCCGCATCCGTGTCGATGTCGGTGTACTTCTGCATCATGCTGAGTGAGAGGGCCATCAGGCAGTATATTGCCGTGATGACGGACATGGAGCCGAGCAGGCCCAGTGGTATGTCCCTCGAAGGATTCCTCGTCTCTTCGGCCATGGTGGCGATGTTGTCGAAGCCACCGTAAGCGAAGTAGACGATCGCCGCCGCTTGGAATACGCCTTGAGCACCGAAAGGAAGAAAGGGCTTCAGATTGGTGGGTTCTGCGTGAGCAAAACCGGCAACGATGACGAAGGCTATCACCACCGTGTGGACCGCCGAGGCGATCCAATTGAAGTAAGAGGTCTTCTTGGTGCTGATCATAGCGATGGTCGCGGTGGCGAAGAGCACCACCACCGCAATCGGGTCCAAGAGATTAAAGTCCTTGGCTAGATTGGTGTGGATTCTTAAGGAGTTCTTGGGGAGGTTCAAGAGCGAGGTCAAGTAGGAAGTCCACGAACGGGCCACGGCGGCACCGCCGATGATGCTCTCCAGAATCAGATTAGCCGCGGCTATGAATGCGGCGAAGTCCCCCAGCTCCACTCTCAGGTAAGCGAAGGAGCCTCCGGCGACCGGGATCTCGACCGCAAACTCGGTGTAGCAGAAGACGGAGAGCATTGCGGAGATGCCGGAGGCGACGTAGGACAGGACAATAGCAGGGCCAGCATGGTCGTGCGCTTCTTGGCCGGTGAGGACGAAGATCCCGGCGCCGATGACGGAGCCGAAGCCGAACCAGGTGAGATCCCACCAGGTGAGGCAGCGCTTCATGTCGTTGACGCTCTGCCTTCGGAGGTCAACGAGCTCGGTGGCGTCATCGGATCGGCCGACGAAGCGGTCCCTGAACCGGCGGTGCGTCTGGCCGAGCGCTGATACATAGGCCGGCCAGCTCTTGAAGGACTCCTCGGGGAAGAAGTCTTCCTTGCTCCATCTCCAGTAGCTCCTTCTCTGGAACTCAGCCTTCGATCCTTCCATGGAGCTCCCCATCCCGGTTTCTCGATGGCTCAGCCTCTTCTGCTGGTGGAGTGCTTGATATATAGACAAAACAGAGGGGGCAATTCATAGTCTTCCACGGGTAAACGACATCACAGGAATTGTGGAAATCGTCGGCTCCATTGTTTGATAGTTCATCGTTGAAGGACTTGTCATGGGAGTCTGGCTCATGCTCACGGAAGATCGAGCAAGATTTGGAATCCAACAGTCCTTCAGTGGGAAGCTCCTCTACAATATGTGTGGAAGGAATCCTTTCTTCATCCAGATTATGGAAATTTCATAGAAGGGGAAGGAATATAGAGACAAACTATCGATATGGACATCTGAGGCCTCAGCTTGCCCGTAGAAGAAGACGCATAGCTTTGTACTATGGCCATGGATATTTTCCAACATCAGTCATAAATGCAACGTCTGATCCCACATCACCGATGGGGTCCCCTGGGTTGGACGATACGCCAAGTTGCAAGTGCCAGCCGCACATCGGTGAATTCAGGGATGATGATGATGATGGCCTAACGAGGGAGACTTGCACTGAACCAGTGCAAATTTAGCCAATGTTTCGACGCAATCTAAACGTAGGACATTTCTTCACTAGGGGTTGACAAAAAAGTCCATGTTAGGCGGCAAGCAGGAAAATGGGGGGTTGACGACGGCTGCCTATGACAAGCCCATCCTTATGTCAATAATAGAGAGGTGGGACCCTAAAATGGCATTAGATGGTTGTTGAGTCCATCTAAAATATATATTATCACACGTAATCATATGAATCTATAAAACAAAATAAAGACAAGTATCTTATGATCACGTGACAACCTTTTTAATCTCATTTATGTTGTTGTATATGTCATTCTAAATATCCAAATGTGTGGCATGAAAAAGATTGATGGACTCAAAGTTATGTTATACTAAGGTTTGATCTATGACCTACGAGCTTGACCCCATGATATTAATAGTTGTTAAGCCGGTTAAAATAGATTGGATCAGCTCTCTCTCTCTCTCTCTCTCTCTCTGTTAGGTTTAAGGGTGTAATTCTTTTGTTTAAGATAACTTATCAGATTTTTTATGCTATTGCTTAAGTGTTTATTTTAAATCATATAGAGATTTAATAAGTCTGTAACCTTTTTTTCTCCTCTCCAAAAGCCATAAACGTCTCAGATTATTCTATATAATTTTTTCTTCTAATTCATCATTTAAGAAAATTGTTTTAACATTCATTTGATGGGTTTCCAAACTATGCAATGTCACGATTATAATTAATAGTCTAATTGACGTTATTCTTGTAATCGAAAGCCATAAGGAGTTTTATCCTATCCTTTTCATGGTATTTTGTTAAAAATGTGATTAGCCTTGCTTTCCCTCACAAATTCTAGGATAAATCAGAATTTATCAACGATCATCTCTTTAAAAGTTAGATTCTTACGTTTAGCAATACCATTTAATTAAGATAAATATAAATTAATACTCTCCTGACATGATACTACTCCGTTTTCTTCACCTCTATCACTTTGAATTACTTTGATCTATTTACTAAGTTGATTCTCTACTTTATTCTTATAATATTTAAATACTTCCGAAACCTTATTTTTATTTCTCAGTAAATACTATCTTATGCTATCATCCATAAAAGTAACAAATTACCTTTTTTCCACCTCTAGCGTGCACAAACTTCATGTCACATATACCATTGTGAATCAATTCTAGAGGTTTGGTTTTCCTTTCAATTGAATGAAAAGGTGTCTTAGCCAATTTGGTCTCTACACATATTTCACATGTATAATTAGGATCAACATATAATGAAGGCAATAAATCTAAATTCATTAATTTTCATAAAGTATTAAGATTTATATGTCCTAATTTACCATGTCATAAATTTGAGGACTCACTCAAGTAAACAAAAGACTTATTTTTATTGAAATCACTGTGTACAGCCATTACTTTCTCTTTGTTCATCTTGGGTTCTATCATATTTGCCTTTGACTCCTTTGCCAGTCTCACAGATTTCCTTTCTGAAGTCTGATGCTTTCCTCTATCCTTAATCTTTTGCTTGTGCTTTAGATATCTTTCCACGTCTTTCCAAGCAGGTAGTGATTTTTCAATAATTGTAGCAACGTGATATGTTGTATAATATATTGTCCAAACCATTGAGGATATAATTTTTGCACAAAAAATCACTCCTACTTTCACACATTTCATTACAATGAACTTCTTTGGCTTTTCCTCATGAGCAATAGAGACAAAATTAATTGTCATTGACACTCAATAAATGAGTTCTAAAAGAAGAAAAAAAATTGTGTTAATATTGTTGGGGTGAAGGTTGTATTTCTTTTATTTAGAATAACTTGACTGAGAGAAAATGGCTAACTCGAATGGAGAATTTAGATTAGATTAAAAATGATTTGATCGAGACAAGAGTTTGATTCTTTTTTCTTAAGATGAATTTGACTTAATGATCATTTTTTTTCTTACAATAGTAGTACTCCAAATTACAGGAACAATGAATTCCATATGCTTTTGTATTCTCTCTTTGATCGATGTCAAATGAATTCAAGAATGGAATTTGATTTTTTCATAGGATGAATATATACATACTCTTTAGGGTTAAAAGATATATCCATTCATGTGAAAATTTATACGTATGCGGATGAAAATTTTTTAATTCATTTAATAATAAATTTGACCTAACATTTCCAATATATTTTACGCTACTGAATAAGTGCCTATGAAAGGTTATTATAGATTATGCATTTCGTCCCTGATAATTAGCTCTTGAATTACATGCAATATTTATATTTAACATATTTTTTCGAATCTTAATCTGTCACTTGATGTGCTTTTAAATTTTATTATATTAAATAATGTATAAAAAGAATATGCGTATATTAAGACTTGAGACATATTACGATATATTAACCAAATGATGTCTCAAAAGACACATAGGATTGTGAGAGTTCGGAATATGAGTTCGATCTCTCATAGTGATGTTGGATTGGATTTTGATTTTGATTTTTTTACATTTTTTTATGTGTCTATCCCATCTCTATTAGAACAAAGTTTAAATGCTTTTTAATCAGATTTTAGACTCAATCAAATAGAAAATTAGATAGGGAAACAGGTGAATCAATTGCTTACCGCTCTCGTAATCAAACAATCAACTCTAAGAGACTATTCGATAGTGATATGGGTGATAATTTCTTAGCAAATTAAATGCTAACCAATCTCTTAATCAAACCATAAACTACAAGAGAAAATTAGGTAGTGATACAAGTAATTAAATGCTAACATTTAACTCAATTAGGTGAGAGAAAATTAGGTAGAAATTTCTAAGCCAATTAAATGCTAACATGTGATTACATCCGCTCTGAAATAGTCCACTCTAACACGATCTATGATGATATTAATTATACACGTTAATCAAATTCTCACACACTCTATCTTTTTATCAAAGTTCGATGATGTTATGAAACTATTCTAACAAATTAACTCTCCACTTAATCTTGTATAAAAGATTATATGTTAACCCGCCTAGAGCTCTCGGAGTCCTCCAAATCCTACGTCACCTCTCTTCCAAATGATTTGGGCATTAGAGAAGGCTTCTATTAGGCATGCATCTAACATAATTTCCATAATACTCTTCGTTAAACTAAATAAGCTCTCGATGCTAGACTTGAGATAAGATTTATAAGAGCCAAAGTTGACTCTAATCTTAATACCTCGAATACTGAATTCTACCTTGATGGTGCATAATCTAGACAAGATATAATAAAAAATCCTATAAAGATAATTTTGATGAAGGAAAAAAATGAAATTCAAATTTCACTATTTTCATTATGAATTTATGGATTGTGATAATTTTACACAAATCTCTGACTACTCTTTTATGTGTCCTTCAAACTTCTTATTTTTTAACAATAATTATCTCAATGATTGATGGGTTATAAGGGTATCTTATGAATGAATATATGTTTGTTATCATAATCACTCTTGATAAATCAATTTGATGAGGAAAACTATTATTGACGTCTTGGTTAATTCGATGTGGTCTGAACTCATATGTATAGGTTTGTTTATGGTGCTTTCGAGGTAGAAACGTTGAGCTCTCGAGATACCACCTATATGAAGATAGAGGTCGGGAGAGGTTTCCCTACTCGATCACTCCAATGCCCAAGTTAATTATCCAAGATATATGAGTATGGATGCGAGTAGTCAACAAAAGTAAGCCCTCCCCTTCTCGTGCTGAAGATGAGCTCTTATACATTGTCACAGAGGGATAAAATATTCTGAGAAGGCAACATCTAATAACCTCCGACAACCTTTCCTTAGCTTGTTGTCCACATGGGCGATAGGGGGGTAGCCCATAACTGTATACTTTGGACTCTTGTTTTAGTGGGCAAGCGGGTAGAGGGTGTCCCTCGCCTTTTCTTTTCGCCTCGGACATCGGGTAAATGGTCATAGGATGACCCTTGTCCACATGGACTCTCTCTCACAGCCCACCTCGATGGTGAGCAAAAGAGGAGGGATAGGTGGGTGATGGACCCTCATCTCTGCCCAAGACGTGGAGGTCATGAGACACTACCTCTGCCCTGACCCGAGTGGTAGAGGTCGTAGATAAGGAAAGGAGGAACCCACTTTCGTGCCACATGTAGCCCACTTCAGCTCCTCTCGTAGCCCACCTCAACGATGAGCAGGAGAAGAGGGATAGGTCATGATGGGCCTCTATAGCTTCCCTATTGTGGACCTAATGCTTGATGTGGGTCTCTCAAGGATGAGCAGAAAAGAACCCACTTGTACACCAATTGTATCTCACCTCGGCTCCTCTCACAACCTGCCTCAACGATGAGCAAATGATAAGGGGCAAGTGGGTGATGGATGACCGCCTACAGCAATCCTCTTATCACCTATGGCCATCGTCACACCATAGAGATCGATAAGCCCAACTGTTAGTTATAAGTGGTTTGTAAGTCAATCACGTGAGTGATAACCCGTGTGATATGATACATACTCCTTTTGCTTATTATGTATTTAGTATTTTTTTTTACTTTATATCGTCTATTATATATATTATGATATACATGAATCTATGCAATGAGAATCAAATCGTGATGAGATCATGATAATGAGATCGATTCGCCTTCAAACACTAACCCTCAATAATCTCGGTCATAGGTTACTTCAGAGGGATATCAAGATAATCGAATAGGTTGGTGTGTCATATACCTATCCATATTATAGAGGCAATTGGTCTCATAGTTGCTTATGTAGGGATATAGTGCAAGTGCTCATTAGAGAATGAGTTCACTAATTGATCCACTCATAGAATACTAGATGGTTGATGATACCTCATTATTAGACAATGATTTTATTATCCAATATATTTGGTCCTTAGACTTGAGACACCAAGAATTTCCTATATAAGTACTCCACTTTTTAATACCAGACTTATAGGTCTAAAAGTTTCAAATCTGGAATAGTTGGTCATCGGGAGTGATAACCAACCTGATCAGGGTCATTCGGATTGAGAGAAAAAAGTTCTTTTGGAGAATCCGATTAGAGCGAGACCCAAGTAGAAACTATATAAGCCATACAACACCATACCTGGAATACGATCTCTAGAATATTAGATAGATGGGGGACTATAGATATATAACAATTGAGGATAGACATATCTAAAGGATTGGATTCCCTTTTATCGTTGAGCGAGACCTAATACTTCAACAATAATTGAGTCAAGTGAATTATTATGAAGCTTCATAATAATTCACTGAGCCAAAAGAAGTTATGAAAGATATAACTCACGGCCAGCTTGATATTTGACCTAAAGGGTTATACATATATAGTAGGTGTTGCGATGAGTAAAGGTTTATATATGAGAATCCGTCGGAGCTCCTATCTTATTAGATATTCAATAATCCTTTGAATTATTGGATCCTATAGATGAGATCAATAAAAGCTAATGAGAGATTATTGGGTAGAGATCCACTAATCTAAGAGGCTTAGGTAGTTGGATAGAGATCCAATACCCAATAGAGTAGGATCCATTAAGGTTAAATTGACAACGGACCTCTATAAATAGGAGGGAACCAAAGGGCCATAGGCTTAGACCCTTTCGGTTGCCACCTCTTATTCTCCTCTTCCCCTCTTATTCTCAACCAACAACACCTATTTGAGACGTGTGGATGGTAAGAAGGGTCGATCCCCTTTCTTGATCTCATGTTGCACATGGAAAGGAGGATCGTGCAATGATTTGAGAAGCGTTTTCGTAGCTCATGTCATATGGATCATCATTAAAGAGGAGGATAGTTAACGTCCTTCATCCTCTCTTATAGATCTGTAGGATTTTAGGGATATACGATCTCCCTAGGTAATATACATCCCTTAATACACGTGATTTTTTAATTTTATGGGTTTTCACACACCAATCTTCGTACGACGATAAGAAACTAATTTTTTATAGAAAATTAGGATTTTTTTTTTGTTCTTCCACTATACATGTGATGTAGCCCTAGGTTTCCCAACACTGACCCCCTCTTCTGCTTGAGGCGCGGAGATTGAAAAACTTAACCCTCTTATCTCCTATGATCATCATTATGTCATCGAGGTTGGGAGGCCTAACCCCCGCCCCCACCCGAGGCATGAATGTCGAGATTGCCTCTATCCAAGGCTCCAAGGCATGAAGGTCATGAAACCAAACCTCATCCCCACCTAAGACGTGGAGATCAGGAGGCGCTACCCCCATCTCCACTCAAGGCGTGGAGGTCGTGGACGAGAAAAGGAGGAACTCACCTTCATATTGCCTGTAGCTCACCTTAATGATAAACAGAAAAGGGGGAAGTCGACGATATGGCTTCACGGCTTCCCCGTTATGTACTCATTGCCCAACGTAAGTCCCTCAAGGATGAGCAGAGGAAGAACCCACCTCCACATTGCTTGTAGCCCACCTCAGCTCCTCTCATAGCCCGAATAAAAGAGGGGCACCATGGAGGTCGAAAAGCCCGACTCCTTCCTTCGCATAATGTGTGGAGGTCGGGAAAACTCTCCTCTATTATAATTATTATCACGTCATGGAGGTCAAGAAGCCTGAACTTCGCTTATGCTGGAGGCATAGAGGTCGAGAGGCCCGACCCCTCACCCCCACCCAAGGTGTGGAGGTCGGGATCTTCTTTGCTCAAGATGTGGGGTCAGGAAGTCCAATCGCCTCTTCTTGAGACGTGGGGTCGGGAAGCTCGATCCCCACCTTTGCCTAAGGTGTGGAGGTTATGATAGCCACCAACAACGCAGAAGGGAAGCAATCTCGGACAAACATGATAAATGAACTCATGTTAGACGAATGAAATGCATCACCAGGTCTACAATGGATGGAACAGGTATAAACTTGATGTGTCAAATGAACTAGACACCACACTTCGAACCTCTCCCGCAAGAGTCCCGAAACACACCTGAGGGGGGAGGGGGTGGAACAGATGATATGAAGTACACAATCAACGAATCGTTATTCGACACGTAACTACCACGTGATATCCGGGATGGAAAAAGAAGGGGTTATAGGTTACCCCCTTTGTTGCCCACGTGGACAAGAAGCTAATGAGAGGCTATTGAAGGCGATTAGATACTACTTTCTCATAAAAAATTTCATGAAATATTTTATTTATTTATGTTCTAAGTATAAAAGCTCATATTCAACATGATAAAAAATAAATACTTCTTCTTTTGGTCATTCATGTCTATACTCGTATATACCAAGTTACTAATTTTGATATGGAAGGGATCGGATAAAAAAAAAAAAAAATTCTTGACCTCAATATTTATATAGATAGTACATCCGATGTTTCTACCTTAAAGTATCTTTGGATAAATTTATGCATACTCGTTCGAATCATATTACACTGATGAAAACATCAATCGTCACAACTCATACCAAAATTATGTATATTATAAAATAAGCAAAGTTGGAACTATTGTTTGATTGCACACTTTCTACATCTATATTATATTATATGGCTTTGGGTCGGAATCACCAAATATAAGAAAACATTGCTTGGCGAGCAAGGCTGGATTCTGACAACTTTTGACCCACCAACTCTGGAACGCAAATGTGGAACGCATTTCGTTTAACATCGATGAGTTTTGTCGTTCCTATTATATGACCAAGTCTTCGCCGTTGCCCGTCAGAGTTCGGTGGTCGACCATTTCCAACACTCCCATACTTCACAACCTCTGTCTGTATTTGCAGACTTGGTTGCGTCTATAAGAGAGGTTCAATTGGAAGACGAGTCACTAAAATTTCCTGCAGCCAAGCAAGAGAGATCGGCAATGTCTTCCTCTTCGCCCCTGTTCCGCCATGTCTCCACCTGCATCGTCAAGCCGCCGCCTCGCCCCCGCACATGGTGCCACCTCGCGGTTTGGGACCTATCAATGTTCAACGCCTCCTACATCCAGAAGGGCCACCTCTTCTCCACCTACCTCCTGTCTCGCCTCACCATCACTGACGTCGTCGACCGCCTCAAGACCTCCCTCTCCACTGCTCTGCTCCACTTCTACCCCCTCGCCGGCCGCCTCGTTACCGAGGAAGCTGTTGACGAGCAGGGCAACGTGACGGGCATCTACGTGTCCATCGACTGCGATGGCCAAGGTGCGGAGCTCACCCACGTCGTCGCCGATGGCATCACCGTCGCAGACGTGCTTGCGCCCTCGAGCGACGTGCCCTCCTTCGTCCGGTCTTTCTTCCGCCTCGACGGAGTCATCAACTACGACGGCCACTCAGAGCCCCTGCTCGCGGTGCAGCTGACGGAGCTGGCGGACGGCTTCTTTGTTGGGTGCTCCTTCAATCACGTCGTCGGCGACGGCACTTCCTACTGGCAGTTCTTCAACGCGTGGGCGGAGATAGCTCGAGCCGACGGAGCTGCGGCCGAGATGTCACATCCTCCGGTGCACGACCGGTGGTTCATCGATGGCTCCGGGGGCCTTCCCATCAAGCTTCCTTTCACGCGTCCCGACGAGTTCATCGACAGGTCGACGCAGCCGCCTCTGTATCGGGAACGGATCTTCCACTTGTCGGCCCAGTCCATCGCCCGCCTCAAGGCCAGAGCCAATCTGGAATGCGGCATGAGCTCCATCTCCTCTTTCCAGTCCGTCGCGTCGCTGCTGTGGAGGTGCATCACACGCGCCCGAGGCCTCCCGGCCGAGCAGACGACCCACTGCAGAGTGGCCACCCAGAACCGCGCGCGGCTACAGCCGCCGATGTCACCCGACTACTTCGGCAACTCCATCTACCCCTTACCGGCCGCGGCCACCGCGGGCGAGCTGCTGCCCCACGGCCTCGGCTGGGCCGCGCGCCTCATCCACGAGACGGTGGCGGGGCATACCGACACGGCCATCCGGGAGAAGGTGGAGGCATGGATGGCAGCGCCGGTCGTGTACAAGATGAACATGTTCGACAAATTCAGCGTGATGATGGGGAGCTCGCCGAGGTTCGACGTCTACGGGTGCAACTTCGGGTTGGGAAAGGCGGTGGCGGTGCGGAGCGGGACGGCGCACAAGTTCGATGGCAAGGTGACCTTCTATCCGGGGTGGGAGGGCGGGGGAAGCATGGACTTGGAGATTTGCCTGGAGCCGCCTTTTATGAGTGCGTTCGAGGCAGACGAGGAGTTCATGAGCGCCGTCAGCCCATCACCGGAGCTTCAGTGGCTACAGGATCTTGCCGACTCGCGAGATGCTTGAGCAGTAAGTACACTGTTACACTCCAAATTCCAAGACTCGCGCAGCAAAGAGGTACCATAAGTATGATGTTTGTAATTCTGATCTTGTTGGAAAAAAAAATCGAAATAATTTTTTTCCTAGATTCCTCGTCAATATCAACGGTATAATATAAATAATAAAATAAATAATTAATTATATAGTGAGAATTTTTAAGAATAACTAAAGGATCATGATAACATAAAAAACATATATCTTAACTCTAGCATATCATAATAGATTTTTTTTAAAAAAAAATTTAGATCTCATAAAATAAATATAACAGAAAAATTTCTTAGAGAAGATAAACTGTAAATCAATACCGTTAGGATCGTAGAGTTTATTGTAAAAATTTTTCATATAAAATTGAAACCAAAACTGATAACGGTGGTCCACCGTCAGAAAACTCGTAAACACTCTCTCCTTCTCTATGTCTTTTCTCTCTCTCTTGCCGAGTGCTGCCGCCGTTCACTGCACGCATTTGCTGCTCGCTGATCTCTCTAATTTGCTGCCCTATATCTCTTCTGCGTCTCGCCGCTCAACTCGCGAGAGTACTCCGACAGCTGTCGGTGTGCTCCAGCATCGAGCTGGGTTCACCAGACCATCGGTTGCTCTATCGACCGGCCATTCCACGAGCCCCTGTTAATCCAATTGAATTGTTAGCCCAGTTCAACGATGGCTGCCTCCTTAGAGAGCGAGTGGTGTCGTGACCATCACAGATAATATTCCACTCGAACTCCCTATCAATCATCATCATAATTATCACCACCACAACTACTCAAGCGTAAGGTTCACGATGAGCGAAAATATTTTGGTCCCACCGGAGGACGTTTTGGTACCGTCCAGTTGGCTGTCACATGTGACGTTAGTCGAAGTCGCACATACACAACTCGGAAACAGCTGAGTCACGAAACGACGCTGCCCGTCTCACAAACGACGAATGCCTAATGGTGGGCTCCACAGGCATCATCAAACCTTGTGCTGTAGCACTCTTCCACCCACGCATGTCTAATGATGGGCTCCGCTTTGCATGCTCCACCGTCCGCAAGTAGTGATGGTCCGACCACAAGGCATCATCAAATCTTGTGCTGTAGCACTCTTCCACCGGATTCATGGATTAGGTGTTTCGACGAATCACTTTGTTTTAGGTGCTCAGTAGCGTGAAGGTGCCGCAGCAGCTTCTCAGATTCCTCGACTTGGAGGAACACATAAACAGGAAGATCGAGTGCGTGAGTGTGAAGAGGGCTAATTAAATACTAGTTTTGTAATTAATTATTTTTAATATTTTATATTTTAAAATTATATTAATATTCTTATATTTGTAAAAATAAAATATTTAATTTTATTCCTTTTCACTGAGCACGGATTAATTGTGTCTCATTTTAATTTATCATCAAGATATTTTCATGAATGAAGAAACCAAATTAAATAATTTATTTTTATAAATATAAAAATCAAAATAGCTCGTGTGGGGGAGAGGATAAATCTATAATTTAAAAGGATTAATTATCCCTGCACCATTCCCAAATCCACCTTCATCATTAAGTACGCGTGTAAGCTTAATGTTTAAGAGAGGACAAATATAGCAACATCTTCATCACCTTTATCCCTTCCGCACATCATCACAGATCTAACTACCATTAATTTCATTTATTGTGTGAATACGAAGGAAAGAGAGGGAAACGACGAAGTTCGAGAGGGAAAACAAGCGAGACCGCCTCCGTAGATTTCTACATCACTTACCGTCTCCTCCCTTTGCCTCGGGTTTCTCCTCCTCCTCCTCGGCCTGGAAAGCGGAAACGGGGAAGGAACGGCCGATGCCGGCAGGGGTCTTGAAGGTGATCCGCTTCGACTCGGGATCGTCGATGTACATGTCCGAGATGGATATCCAGATGAGGAACTCCCGGCTCTTGACGCCCGTCATCCGCTTCATACGGCGGTCCTCCACGAAGGCCGTCACCTCCGACGCGTACGACACCGTCTTGCCGATCGCCTTGAACACGTGGGTGGTGGACTTCTTCTGCTTCAGCCACACGAACCCAGTGGCCCGGTTGTAGCCGACCTCCTCAATGGCCGCCAGCGGAAGCAGGCCCTTGGGCAGGTGGATCCCCTCCAGCAGAGTCATCGACTGCTCCTTGCAGATGTCGGCGCCGTAGGACACCTCCGCGCCCTCGCGTTGGCTCTCGATCAGCGCCTGCGTCGACATCCCTCCGATGGTCCTCCCGCCGCGCCGAGTCGTCGGAGACTGAGTCTGGGGATGAAGGGGGTCAAGCACCAGGCCCCATTTAATAGAAGCCGCGAGGGCCAGTGAAGTTACGGAATTACCCCGGGAGCTCTTAAAGTCGAGTAGTTGGGGAAACTGTGCACCGGAGTGAAAGGCCGAGAACCGTCACATCCTGCATAACGGCCCACCGCCACATTCGACACCGTTACAATTGTTATAGTGGCTGTTATGTTCGATTCATTTCAATTAAAATAAGGAAATAACATAAATATGTACTGATCATACAAATTCTCTCTCTCAAATAAGTACAATTTAATATGTTCCTCCTACCAATCTTCATCGTTCGATCAGCTATCTCTCGAATCGATTTTGGTGTATGGATGGTAAGCTATCAAATCAAATCAAATCGATCACACTCACAATTACCGATTTACTACGGATAATTCATCATTGGATCAGTCCGTGTATAATAAATATTATAAGAAGGCAATTAGAAGATGAAGATTTACAAATATCGGTAAACAGAGCTGAAATTGGACACATTTTAAAGTATTAAGTACAATGGCCTTTTATGAAACAATAAAAATGTGACAATCAAGATTGCCATGCGAATTCGGGTATTAATGAAACGGGAGCATCGAAATCATTTATGAGGCGGTTGCGACGGTCACAGGGTGACGTTATTCGAAGGAGTGGAAAGCTGGCAGGCAAGTGCGCATTGAAGGAAGTCGTCGTCGTCTGGAATGGAGCGCGCTCAAGGACGGGTGTAGTTAGTTGGCTCGCATTGAAGGGTCGTGATGTCTTTTAACGATGAGCAGTGAAGGAATCTCGCAGACGAGGGTTTATTGTCGCAGGTCCTGTGAGAGAGAGTGATTGTACCTCGCGAGTTGTCATCGTCTCAACGAAGACGGTACCGTAGAACCATTCAAGATGAAAAGAGAAAACCAACCACCTTGAAAGGACCCGATTTGTCATCGATTGATACGTCGGTTATTTGTAACTTCGATCATTTTGTTCCAGAGAGTCATGTATAGATTGTAATGGATAGAAACCTTCGTCTTCTTCGACGCCCTCTTTTGGGGTCCGCCTTGGAACCCGCCGAGGTCTCCTCTGACCGGACGGCGAGGACCTCCTTCGTGTCGTCGCTCCGGGGACCGAGGGCCCCCGAGTGCCAGCCGGGGCGCTTCGTCAGAGAGAATCCCGCCGACGGCATGTACGTAGCCAACCGGATCGAGGGAGCAAGATCTTGATCCCTGTAAGAACAAGATACCGTCTCTTTAAGCTTCTTGATCTTTTCCCTTTTCCCTGATCTGTCATGGTTCAGTTGTTCTTTAGAATTTTCATTTCTTGACTTCTATACTTGGAGATTCGGAACGAAGGTTTAGTGATTATTGATCTTTTGACGTTCTTTTGTGTTCCTGGTGAAGTAATTCTTGAGATTCACGCCATGAGGATACGCAATTAGGGTTTAGTGATTAATCACCAGCATGTAGTTCTGCATCCTTCGTCCTGTTTTCTGTCATGATAAATGCCTCTAGGAAAGGGAATTTAGGGTTATGCACCTAAAATGATATTTGAGAGATGGCATAAAGTTTAGCATCAATAATACGAAAGAAATTGTAAGGAACTCTTGGCAATGAAATTATTGACTTTAGGAATGATGAATTTAGAATGCTGGAGTAAACTTGTCTTTGTCGGTGCCAAAACATAAAGAAAAGGAAGTCCAACATAAAGATCATCAAAGCTGTCAGTAGCAAACAGGTAGCTTTCAATTGTTATGAACAGGTGCACATGATGGATCCAGATTCAAGGGTCATGGTGTCATACATTTTGAAGCTGCACTTATTCAATGGCCCAAGTAGGTTTTAACATTTCTTGTTAGTAACAAAAATACCATGGCTGATGAGTCAGTTCGGTTCACGGGTCGATGTCAGGAGCCTTCTGTCGACTAAGTTGGATGATGAGGTGGCCATGTCCTCGAGAAGGGGTGCTTATCGACGTTTGTTGGCCTCCAAGCCGATTGGCAGCTCGCCCTTGCGCGCCGAACGGAAATCCCTAGGTTGGGACGCTCACGGCTCGGGTGGTCGTTCGCCTACAAAAACGGCTCTCGTCGAGTGATCCTTAATTTTGGTCCCTCCGACGAACAAGTCGGTAGAGGATTAAATCGCCTATTGTGCAAGGGTCGATTGCGTGTCGGTTCAGTGTGGCCACTAACCCTTGTGGGATGGGACGATGCTTCTGACCAACTGTTGTCTCGAGGAATGTTGGAGCGGCGTCAGACGGCATCACCCCGAGCTCTCGAGACGAGTCGTGTTGCACAGCGTCTTGGTACGGATCTTGACTTGGCGTGCGACATCGGATTCTGACGGCGTGTGACATCGGATTCTGACTTGGCATGTGACATCGGCGGTGACTTAGGATCGAACGATGAAGATTATAGTAAATTAGGATTCTTATCATTTCCCATTCATACAGTTCAGTTTATCCTCTGTCCCTGCTATAGCTTTACCTATAATTAGTAGGATGCAAAGTAATAATTTCACTAACATACAGAGCACAATCGATCATCTTTCTTGTTGAAATGAATTGATTCGGTGGGATATGTTTAGTAAATATGCAATGATACTTGTCCTAAAGCTCACCCTGGCGCTCGCATGCCAAACGTAGCACAAGATTCAATTTATATAGGAGAGCTCTCACAGAGATGGTGAGGCTTCTTCATTCTCTAATCCAGCACCTGCATTCATGGATTAGTGACATTGTCACGTCTAGCTTAGTACCATCACAAGATACAGGTTAGTCTGATCTGATGGGGCTCGGAATTAAGATGTTTACATGAATAGAAATATCAAGTGTCACTAGAGAGTGCAAATTATCTTCCATATAAATAGATCAAGATGCTTGTTCGATAAATTTTTTAGTCCTGCTTGAATGCTATTTTGACAAGTACATGTAAGTTTACTGAATTTTTGCTTTTGACTTTTTTTTCAGCTTTATCTCATAGCACATGCCTCATGTATGTACACGTCACATGTGTTTGTCCTATCACAGTAACACTTCAGTTTCAACATTCTTTTCTTAGACACAGCTCAATGACTAAAAGATCCATATTCTCTACCCTAAGTAGGTGGCACACTATGACTTGTTGTTGTTGTTGCATTGCTATTTGTTCTCCAGAATTTGTCTTTGTTAACCATGTATATTATTTGCTACCCATAATAGGATGAAAAAAAAAATTTTCTAAATGCAGAAGCGAAAAATATGCAAAGTTGAAGAGTTCTAGCTAGGATTAGTAAGAACATTACTGATCAGTGATTTCAGAATAAGTTGTCTTCGCCAAGTTGTACTTTCTTCCTTTGTTCTTTGAAGTGCTATGAATTTTTTGCTTGATGACATGATTTTTCTTAGCAATAAATCGTTAGTCTCCACCAAGAATATGTAAGCAGGTGAATTTTCATCTGTGGTGTTTTTAAGTGTTGATTACAGCCTTATCTCTCAAGGTTTCCAGCTTTGTCCTTTTCAAATGTTAAAATAACATTTTTTTAGCCGATGATTAAGTAGCAAGCATAGGTTTGTTTTTCTATTTGACACTTTGATGTTGCTGTTAACAATTAAAAAAAATAGTTGGTTCAGATGCTCCATATAATTTTTTCCTCTTGATCCTAAAGATTGCTGGGCCAGCGAGCAATTTATGCTTCTTTCAGAGGTTAGATAAATCTTCTGTTTGAGGTTCCTATATAATCTTAGTGTAAATTGTTGAGTTTGGTGTCTTAAACTGTCGGTCTATCTAAGTCTTCCATGCAGTTACATTTTGGTAGATTGTTAAGGGTTACAATCACTAAGTTAGCTATTTGTGCTAATGAGAATCCTAATTTACTATAATCCAGTATTGATAGAGTACCTCTTAACCTTGATGAACAGCATAAAGCTGCGGCTTCCACTGTAGGTAGTGTTTGTTATCTTGAATTAGCAGTAGGTGCTCAGGAAATATGTATGGGGATTCACTTAATTCTGATTTGGTTTCAGGTAGAATACTAAAGACTGTGTGTCGAGCATTATTGTTTTGATGGTTTGTGAGTTCTCTTCATGATCTCTTTACATCCTAAATTTACATGTTATAAAGTTAATGTGTTTTCTAGAAGGGAAATTAGCTTATCAGCAGGAGAATCTTATCTTACTGTTTGCTAACTTTCAAGGTAGGTTTAGTCTAAAGCCCACAGCCCTTTTCAAGGTATGATCCATTTCAAATTTTATTTGTCATGGAATCTAGAAATATAGCCGGATAGTCTTTTTTTTTTGTTTTTTTTGTTCTCCTCCAGCTTGATGATAGTTCAGTACATAAACTTCTGGTGAAATAATATGAAAAATATGTGAACTGGTGCAATTTTTTTGGGGCTAGGAAGAAGTAAGGATTTACCCCTTCATTGATCTTCTGACATAGTTCACGACTCCCTGCCTATTGTTCATGGAAAAATTGCATACGCATGCATGCATCCCTCCATAGTTCATGACTTCGGTATTTGCCTCTCTAAAAATTGAAGTCTTATCATCAATGAAATTTTAATACTTTTACAAACTCGAACCATGAGTCTGTAAGTAAAAAGTTGTGATATATATGAAATATCTAAATATGGGTGAGCATAAAAAAAAAAATTGCTATTTAAACATTTAAATGATAATAGATATGTAAAAGCGCCTTTATATATTTACCTGTAGGTCACTAGGAAATAACGGTATAAATTTCTCATGCGATAACGGATACCTATGAAACAAGGTTTGTAATTAATAGTTTGGAACAAGTATTTATGAAAAAAGTCGTTTTATTTCTTCTTGTTTCTAAGCTTTGATCCACACACTGTTTTGAAATCCAAGCATTCTCACCAGAAAGAGTATTTTTTTTCTTAAAACAAGATTTTAGTACAAAATGAAACATCTGGTGCTCCACCACCAGGGTAATTGATCTATGACCATCCCAAGATGAAGTCCAGCACATAAACAAGAACCAGAGCGAGCGGATACAGCAAGAACGCAACAAAGCAAGTCCAAAGTGGGAATGTGGTGCGGAGGCTCGTGAAGATGCCCATCACAACGCATACTATGAGAATGACCAGCACTTCGGCCGAGAAGTCCCATGTCAAGTGTCTCACGTAAACAAGAGCCAAGAAGACGGCCAAGCATAGGGTGTTGTTCATCGTCACCCCACCATATATCTGCAGCACAAAAGAGCAGAGTGAGGAGTAGGTAGGTAGTCCAGAATAATTTTTTTTGTCAAAACTGTTGATTGTAGAATAATTGTTTTTGATAGTCATATCACTAAGCGTAGCAGACACCTTTCACAATTTTCAACTTCAACATTAGTGGTTGAAGTTGAAAATTCGCTGACCACATACCACAAACAGATTAATCATAAAAGATATAATAATCTTGTACGAACTTTTTTAAAAAAATGCCAAATGAGGACCCAAAGCTGAACAAAAAAACGTTAATTAATTGATTATTTAACTACCCACTACTACCTGCAGCATGGTCACTATACCAACTAATATCCAACCAACTTCAACAAAGTTCACATGAAAGTAGCTTAGATGAATGGAGAATTGCACAAGTTTAAACAAAAAGCCTGAAGACAAACCTCGGAAAAAGTTAGTGAGGCAGTTCTTTGCGTCTTTCGGCTGGCAAAAATAATTGCTGATACAGCTTCACTAGAGTTGGTAGCCAATGGCATTGCAATGAAAGATATGAAAAAGGAAGGTATCTTTGTAGCAATTGAGAAATTATCAACAGAATCCACAAGAGGGTCAGCAAAAACAGCAGCGATGGAAGTTCCGAGAATCAAAAGCAGGATTGATGTAACGCAGGTTGATGCTGGATTTTTGATATTTTCTACTGCAGCCTCATCAATCTGATCAATAAGCATATTGTGTTGCTCCCTTGCTTCCTGCATGGCATAAAGAAGTTGTCACTTATGACCCACCCCCCAGGTTGCAACTAAGTCATACTATGCATAAAAAGGAAGCAACTTACCATGTAATAATCAACAATGTCGTTTGAGTGAGATGCAGAAGAACGATGATTAACCTTAGTAATCCATTTTGAGATGCCCTTAATAAACTCCTCTTCTTGAATGTTGCCATCATGTGATGTATCAAATTCTTTCATTATTTTGTCTACGACAACATCGTTATCCAAATTTACCTCATGGATCTTAAGCCCTATGATAAATGCTCTTAACTCTGAAGGTGATATTAATTGATTTTTATCCTGATCTATTTTATGAAACAGCCTGCATTGGAACATATAAAAAACGATAGTACAAAGATGAAATTTTAGAAAAGGTAACAAAGATTAGATAAAAGACCAACTTTTCAATGACAGGTTTATTAGGTCTTCCATCATCATCCATAAGCCGTCCTAGGGCTGCCGTCTGAGGATGTCCTAGAATTCCTAATATCATAAGCATATGCTCCGCAAATTCCAGTTTTCTCCTGTGAATCCATGGCTGAAGGACCTGGTTCATCAAAATGCATACAGTGTTGATATCACTTAGAAAAGTTCCATAAGTGGGTATGCAAATGTGAATCCATGTTTATTTTTCAATCAAAATGAACCGGATACATTAAGACCATCATATCAAAACAGAGATGAGCAAAAAGGAAGGTTAAAAAATGTCCTTAAGCATGCAAAGAACATATGAAAAAAATATTTGTATTCCGATGCCTACCTTTCATGATGATATTCTTGTGCAGCTATTTAACTCATTAACATACATGCGGTGCTTGCTGTCAAATTTGGATGGCTTAAACTATGACAACTAAAACCACTTTATAAAAAAGCTGAGATGAGCAAGAAAAATAGTCTAAAGATTTTCTTAAGCATTGAAAATTAAACGATCTAATATAATTTATTCCCATGACTATCTCTCACGATTGCATTCTTGTGCAGCTATTCAACTTAATTGGCATTGCTAATGCTGCAAGGTATTCCTATTTGATAAAACAATCAAGCTTTAGAATCACAGACCAATATTGGTTTTGACACCTGCTTAGACTACCACGGAACTAGTATATTAGATAGTATATCAACCTAAACAATCTAAAGGGTCTGGAGACTTTGGAATCAAGCACTTAGATGTTATCTTATACCAAGTTAAAGGCATAACTCTTAAAGTTTTTAAGTTTTCTTTTTTCTAAACTTTTTGTACTTCTCATTTTTTTTATTTTTATAACATGCAATCCAACTGATTAACTTACTAGTTTGACCAGTGACCTAAGGCTAGATGATATTGCTATTTGGTCTGGTCTTAATAACTATGGCTTAAATGGAAAAAGAAACTAAAAGAAAATTTGTCATTCTTTAGAACAACATAAGCACTATAAGAGTTGGGACACTTATGTCAGGATCAAATATCGACAAAGATGTTTTAAAGTGTAGTTTTAGAATATACCTTTTCACATTTGAACCATCAATTTATTAGTCTAAATGATTAGCACCATAAATATAACAATGTGCGTTTGAAAAAGAGAATATAAATATGTACCTAAAAGATAGAAAATAGATGGCTAAATGTGATAGAGATATTATTGCCCGAAAAAGGATTATAATGGCTAATTGTGATAATAAATTACAAGATTTTGGGTAAAATAACAACAGCTTGTGAGTAAAACATCCAACATAACCGATGGCTAAGCAAAGTTAAACATCCAAAATATCCAAACCAATGCTAGAAGATAAATAAGCTAATTAGCTTTGACTTAAAAAAACTTGGCAACAACACTAGCAAGTTACCTGATACAAGCAATAAGACACCAAGAGTGCAATTGCAACAATGAGAGCAATCAAGACTGCTACACGTCCAGAAAGAAACTTGAAAACTCTTGGCAGTTGCACAATGATAAATGGAATGATAGATATAACCATGATCTTTGCAGCATGGCTTGTTTGTGAATCAGTTGTAATCCCGGATGCTTCAAAAATAAAAGAAATCACATAATCACAACTTAACCAAAGAGCAAAATTAAGAATCTTATACTAGATTGAGTAACCAGAATATGCAAGATCATTTTATACATTTCCTATGACAAATGTGTAAGAAGTAAGAACATCTCTTGTAAGGCATCAATTGGAACAGCTTTGCGAGAAACATTACTATATCACGTCTGAAAAATTATGCCCAGGAATGACCAATGAAGAATTTGAAATAGATCGAACAGACTGCTCTATCCATATCTAGCAAAAAGCAAAGATATTTTCATAATGCACAATATGATATCTATATTAAGTTCAAATAAAAACAATTCAGTGATGCTGGATCTTGGTTAGAGACCACTCGAGAAAATTCGCATCAATTGAGCATGAGTCCAAGTCCAAGAAGGTTTGAGAAAACTTTAGCTGTTTTTCTTACCTTAAGCCAAGGTACACAAAAAAGAAAAAAAAGGGAGGTCAATATTTTTTCATAAAACTCCAATAAATTTTATAAATGAACTAATGGAACATTAATCAAATCAGGGTCTGTCGTACCGAGCCGTATCGCCCAGTATGGGCAGTACGTACCGGTCTGACAGGTTGTCGGTACGCGGACCAACTTTTACCGGTCCGAGAGTACTATAGTACTGTAGCAGTGTACTGCATTACTGTAGTAGTGCACTGTAGCACTGTAACAGTGCTACAGTACTCGGTACGCCTGGGTGTACCGCTCGGTATACCGTACCGTACCAGTACCGAGCCCAGGTCGAAATACTGGTACGGTACGGTATTACGAACCTTGAATCAAACCATATCACTTGAAGGTCAGCATTGACATTTATGGTCCTAAGAAAAATAGCATTCATTTGTCAGACACTAGCAATGAATAAAACCTCTTTCATTTATTAGGTGATTTCAGAATGATGTAAAAAATGTGTGAGAATAAAAAATTATATCTAATATTCCTTATTTGCAAGGTATGTAAGTTAACAATTAGGGGACATTAATAAGGCCTGTTACGGTAAGTAACCTTTTTTAGCCGTGACCTCTGTGTCGACGCGGCTGGTTCAGGGCTCCAAATGGCTGGGATCAGACGTGGCTTCCCCGGGGGTGCTGTGGTGACTGATGTAGGGGATCTGACTGGAAAGTTCCACGACATCAAGTGGGTTCGACGGCGGTCGAGTACCTGCACACAGATCGGGTCGGTGGTTCGGCCCGACCCCTCCGACGATCAAGTCAGTGATGGTGGAGAGGAGTTTTTGAGTGAGATCGTCCCCCCTCCTATTGGGAGCCAGAGGGTATTTATAAGTGGGTTTGATGTTACCTGATGTGTCATCCTGCCGGGGCAGGGTCGTACCTCTGATGGCGTCTGTCGTCGTGGTCGTTGCGTGGAAGGCCGAGCTGCCGCAGGGTATGGGGGGTGTCAGTCAGCGCCATCCCCTGCCTCGGCCGGCCATGAGGGGTCAGCCGAGGAGGTTGTTTGGGTATGGCGGGTGTGGGTGCGCGTCGTGTCGTTGTTAATGCACGTTCTGGGGCAGTGTGCCGCACAGGGTGTCCGACGTGGGGGTGCATTACGTCAAATCCGGGGTGTTATGTCAAATCAGTTTTTTACCCCTATCATATGCCCCACCCGAAAGGAGCTATGCGTCGGTTTTGCAGGCAGGGAGCCCGATGCATGGCTTTCTGCTTCAAGCGGGCTGTTCAGGCGGGTCTGAGGGGCGCGCCGCAGACGGGTCGGTCGCGTGAATGCATCTCGAGCAGTGCTAGGCCGAGGCGCGTAACTTAGTCGGGAGGCTGAGGAGGATTGGACTCGGGAGCAATGGAGCCGATGAGGGTCGAGGAGCGCAACGCAGGCGGGGTGACCACGCAGGTGTGTCTCGGGAGGCGAAAAGCCGAGGGGCGAGGAGCACAACGCAGGCGGGGTGACCGCGCTGGTGTGTCTCGGAAGGCGGAAAACTGAGGGCCGAGGAGCACAACGCAGGCGGGGTGACCGCGCAGGTGTGTCTCGGGAGGCGGAAAGCCGAGGGCCGAGGAGCACAACGCAGGCGGGGTGACCGCGCAGGTGTGTCTCGGGAGGCGGAAAACCGAGGGCCGAGGAGCACAACGCAGGCGGGGTGACCGCGCAGGTGTGTCTCGGGAGGCGGAAAGCCGAGGGCCGAGGAGCACAACGCGGGCGGGGTGACCGCGCAGGTGTGTCTCGGGAGGTGGAAAGCCGAGGGCCGAGGAGCACAACGTAGGCGGGGTGACCGCGCAGGTGTGTCTCGGGAGGCGAAAAACCGAGGGCCGAGGAGGCCTCGGGTATTATGCGACCAAGGTTGCGGGCTCGGCAAGAGCGGAGCCGAGGCGTTCGGCGCAGGCAGGCTGCGACCGAGGTTGCGGGCTCGGCAAGAGCGGAGCCGAGGCATTCGGCGCAGGCAGGCTGCGACCGAGGTGGTACTTGGTTCTTTGGCCGTTTGATGGGTCGTCTGACTGCGCGCGGGCGCGGGAGGCCGGGTTGCTTTTTCCCTGGGGAAGGTACAGGGCTGCCCCTTTTTGGTAGTCGCCAGTTCTCGAAGCTGATATGATTGGGTGCCCCCGTACTTCGCACCGCGCTGCCGCTGGCCGCCACGTCAGGCCCTCATTAATGCGGAGCGCCCTTGGGGGTCTCCCGATGCGACGTGACGGCCGCGGGTGAGTGGGCTGCCGCCCGTCCTTGGGAAGCGAAGGGGCGCTGGTTCTGACGAGTTATCCCCTTTAAATGGCGAAGGCTCGACTCCGCCTCCATCTTTTGCCGCCGTACTTTCTCTTTCGAGCTACGCTGTTGCCTCCCCGGTCCCCTTCCGTCTTCCGCGTACTCTTCCTCTCTTCTTAAGGTCAGTCGGGATGTCGTCTCCTTCTTCTCCTCCTTCCTCTCCATCCTCTTCTTCTCTTCGTGTCCTCGGAGCCGGGGAGGGAAGTCCCCCTCCGTCTCCCGCTGCGTCCTCCAACGGAGAAGCGGCACGAGCCCTTGAGGCTCTGATGTGGCCGCACGACATTGATTCCACCGTGAGCGGGGCCTTGCTGGAGGAACTCCGGGCGCGCTATAGCATCCCGGAGGACCATATCCTCAGTGCTCCCGAGCCGGGTCAACGGGCGTATGACCCAGTCTCGAAGGGCTTTCCCCTGACCCTCGACGCCCTGGAGGCGGGCTTGCGTTTTCCTCTTCACCCCCTCATAGTATTCGGCCTGTCTCTCTGGCGGATTTCGCCATCTCAGGTGGCGCCAAACTCTTGGCGTTACTTGGTGGTATTCCTGGGGGAATGCCATTATGCCAACATCAACCCCACTCTTAACCTCTTTCTTTCCTGCTACCGCCTCTGCAAGGGTTCGTGGGGCTATTTTTTGTCAGCCCGGACGGGTTTTCGAGTCGGTGGTGCCCCTTCCAGTAACAAGGGATGGAAGGGGAGGTTTTTTTATGTCAGCCGTGCGCAGGACTGGGGTTTCGGGGTTCGGTGGTCCGCGAGGGCGATCGATAACACCACCCCATGTCTGGGCGAGGCAGAGCGCCAAACTCTGGTGAGGCTCAAGGAGATTCTCCCTAGGTCGTAGGCCATCCGTTCCATGACCGAGCAAAGGCTGGTCAAGGCGGGCCTCAGCCCAACGCCTATGGGTATGTTTAGTTACGTTTCCTCCGGGCGTTTTGCGTGGTTGGCTCCGGGTACTAACTTCTTTTGTTTTTCGTAGATATGGTGAACCTACGCTCGCTCCTGGGGGGTCAGGGTTCGGAGCCCCCCCTTCCAACTTCGCCAACCGATCCGCAACCTCCTACTCCCGCTCCGTCGACCGACCCGCTACCCGGCTCGGCGGGCGCCCCGCTGGAGGTCGAGGCTGGGCACCCTTCGAAGAAGGCGAAGACAACCCCGTCGAAGGGGCCCGAGGCGAGCTCTCGTCGTGGAGGGGCAGTCCCTAGTCGTCGGACGGCCGGGAAGGGTCTTCGCCCTGTCTCCGTGCGCGACCTCTGCCGGCTTCCTGCCAGAGACGGGGAGCCGTACCTGACGCGGCTAGCGAGCGAGATCCTGCCCGGTGAGCTCAGTGACCCCTTGGTTCCCCGCTGGGAGGGTTTGTCCCGGGGGTCTAAGGTGTGGGCCGGAGGGGATCCCTCCGCGACGTTCCTCCGAGGCGCGCTCCATCCCGATATGGCTCGGGACTTGTATGTCCTGCCCTCGGAGGCGTTGCTCAACAAGTCGGCCCAGTCACTGACCTGGGTAAGCGTGTTCCTGCTTTCCCGGTTCATCGGTCCGACGCCGGCCTCCTTGACCTGTTTCCTTCTATGCAGGGTCTCCACTATGCGGTGGCCCTGATGGACAGGGTGCGCGACGCCGGCCGGGTCATCGGGGGCCTGGCCAACCGCAACGCTGAACTCCTCCGCCAAGTTGAAGAGGTTCGAGCCGGAGCTGGTCCGGAGGCCGTGGCGGCTGCCGAGCAGCGTGCGTTGGACCTGGAGGCGGAGGCGACGCGCCTCCGGTCGGAGCTCGAGGTTTCTAAGAAGGCGAATGAGGGACTCCAGAAGACAATAAGGGTGGAGCGGACTGAGCTCCGCCTGGTGAAGACGGAGGCGAGCGCCCTCAGCAAAAAGCTGGAGGAGGCGAAGGCTGAGGCGAAGACGGCCTCGGAGGCGCTGGCGGAGGAGGCCCGTCTCCGACCCGCGAGAGACAAGGAGCTCCTCGAGGCCTACAAGAGGTCGGAGGGGTTCGAGCTCGGGCTGACGCGGACGGGGCGGGTATCCTTTGAATATGGATACCGTATCGCTACGTCCCGTTTCCGTGCTCGTCACCCGGGTCTCGAGGTGGAGGACCCTTTTACCCCTCACCCCGAGGACCGGGGGGGTGGATATGCCCGAGGAAGTCCCCTTCGACGATCGCCTAGAGGTCCCCCAAAAATAAAGGGGTTTTGTATTTGTTTTTGTTGGCCGGGTTTTGTAAGTTGGGTCCTGTATTTTGGTTTGCTGTCTTCAATAAAAGGAAAGACTTTTCTCCATCCGCTTTATTGTTCCCTTCTTCTTTTCCTAGGCAAAAGCTTCTTCCTTCGGGAGAGAGTTCTTCCTCTTTAAACGGAAAAGGTTTCTTCGTTTCAAACGAAAAACTTCTTAAGGTTTCCGACGTTCCAGGTTCTCGGCAAAGGAGAACCGTCTATCGACGTGAGGCGGTAAGCACCCGGTCGGACTACCTTGACGACCCGATAAGGTCCCTCCCACTTGGGGGCTAGCTTTCCCCTTGCTCGGGTCGGGTCGCTAACCTCGACCCTTCGTAGGACTAGATCGCCTAACTTGATCGGTCGAGGTCGTACCTTTTTGTTGTAGACCCTCGCGATGGCTCTCTGGTAAGAGAGGGCTTTCAGGTGCGCATCAGCGCGTCGCTCCTCGAGCACGTCGAGGCTGGCACGAAGTCCTTCGTTCGAGACTTCCTCGTCATAGCTCTTTGTCCGAAGGGTGGCGACAGCCATCTCGGGTGGCAAGACGGCTTCGGTCCCGAACGTCAAACTGTACGGGGATTCTCCGGTCGCGGCCTTAGGAGTGGTGCGCAGTGACCATAGTACACTGGGGAGCTCGTCTGCCCAGGCTGACCGGGCTGCGGACACTCTTCTTTTGAGTCCGTCCAAGATGGATCGGTTGGTTACCTCTACCAGCCCGTTCGTCTGGGGGTGAGCCACCGAGCTGAACCTCAGTTGAATGCCATGATTGGCGCAGAATTCCTGGAACCTTCTGCCGGCGAACTGAGGTCCGTTGTCCGTGATAATGGCCTTGGGCAACTCGAACCGAGTTACCAGGTTCTTCCACACGAACTTCTCCATTTGATGTTCCGTGATCGTCGCCAGCGGCTCGGCCTCGACCCACTTTGTGACGTAGTCCACTCCTATAATTATGTACTTCCGCTGTCCAGAAGCCGGTGGGAAGGGTCCGAGGAGGTCCAAACCCCACTGCGCGAATGGCCATGCGCAGTCGATGGGGCTGAGCGGGACCGCGGGTTGTCGGGGAGCGCGGGCGTGCTGTTGGCACGAGCTGCACCGCTGTACGTAAGCTTTCGCGTCCCGGCACATGGTCGGCCAGTAGTAGCCTTGGCGAAGTATTTTGTGCGCCAAGGTTCGCCCGCCGATGTGCTCACCGCAGACCCCCTCGTGGGTTTCGGCTAGGACCGCCTGGGCTTCGTCAGGCTCCAAGCATCGCAGGAGGGGATAGGTGAAGGACCGTTTGTAAAGTCGGCCGCTCTCCTCGGTGTACCATACGTGTGTACGACGCAGGCGCCGAGCCGCGGCTTCGTCGAGGGGAAGGGTTTCGTCCCGCTTGAAGCGTAGTAGCTCCTGCACCCACGTGATCGGGGCGTTGCTTGAGGCCGTAGTCGCCACTTCAATGGCGCGAGCAGGGAGCTCCTCAACCTCCGGCCGTGCCTCGGGAGTCGGTTTTGACGCCAGCTTAGCTAGGGCGTCGGCTCGTTCGTTTTTCTTCCTCGGAACATTGGATAAGGTAAAGTAGCGAAACTTGGGGGTCAGGTCCCTTACCCGTGCCAGGTATTTCGCCATGGTCGCGTCCCGAGCTTCGTATCCGCCGTTGAGCTGCTCGGCCACAAGTTGTGAGTCGGTGAGGACGCGTATCGCGGCCACCTGCATTTCGAGGGCCAGCCTTAGTCCCGCTAAGAGCGCCTCGTACTCCGCCTCGTTGTTGGTGGCTTTGAACCCGAAGCGAAGGGATCGCTCGAACGAGCGTCCGTCAGGGGCGAGGAGGACCAGCCCTGCGCCTGCGCCCTTTGAGTTGGCCGAGCCGTCGACGTGTAGGGTCCAAGCTTCGGGAGCCCGCTTGAGATCTGCGTCCTCCAGCTGCGTCAGCTCCACAATGAAGTCGGCTACCACTTGGGCCTTGACGGCGGTCCTGGGCGAGTACCTTATGTCATGTTCGCCGAGCTCCACCGCCCATTTGAGGAGCCGTCCTGCAACATCAAATTTCGTTAAGACCTGCCGAAGGGGTTGGTCGGTGACGACCTCCACCGGGTGTGCCTGGAAGTAGGGGCGCAACTTCCGAGCTGAGAGCACTAGGGCGAGCGCGAGCTTCTCTATCGGCGGGTAACGCTCCTCAGGTCCACTCAGGACGTGGCTGACGTAGTAGATCGGGAGTTGTTGGCCGGAGCTTTCCTTGACCAGGACAGAGCTGACCGCATGCTGGGAAGACGCCAAGTAGAGACCCAGCCTCTCGTCCGGAGAGACGGAGGCGAGCCGGGGAAGGCTGGCCAAGTGCTGTTTCATTTGTTTGAAAGCTTCCTCGCATTCTGATGTCCACTGGAAGTTCTTCGGGCTTTTGAGCGCTTTGAAGAATGGGAGGCAGCGATCGCCCGATCGAGCGAGGAAGCGAGACAAGGCGACAAGTCTCCCGTTAAGTCGCTGCAGGTCTTTGACCGTCCGGGGAGACTGCATATTGATTATCGCTTGAACCTTCTCCGGGTTGGCGTCGATTCCTCTCTCGTGCACAATGAATCCAAGGAACTTCCCGGAGGTGACGCCGAAGGCGCACTTCGCGGGGTTGAGCCACATGCTGAACTTGCGTAGCGTGGAGAAGGCTTCGGCTAGGTCGGCGATGTGTGTTCCGACCTCTTGGCTCTTCACGATCATGTCGTCCACGTAGACTTCCATGTTCCTTCCGATTTGATGGGCAAACATCTTGTTTACCGTCCTCTGGTATGTGGCCCCGACATTTTTCAGCCCGAACGGCATGACTTTGTAGAAGTACACGCCTTGATCGGTGAGGAAGGTTGTGTGCTCTCTATCGCCGGGCGCCATCCTGATCTGGTTATACCCTGAGTAGGCGTCCATGAAAGAGAGTCGCGCGTGACCGGCTGTTGCGTCGACCAGCTGGTCGATCTTTGGGAGGGGGTAGCAGTCTTTAGGGCATGCATCGTTGAGACTGGTGTAGTCAACACACATCCTCCAGCTTCCATTGTGTTTCTTCACGAGGACTACATTGGACAACCACTGAGGATATTTGGCTTCTTCTATGAAGCCCGTGGCCAGGAGCCGGTCCACCTCCTCTTGTATCGCACGTTGTCGATCAGGGGCCTGGCGCCGGGCCTTTTGTTTCACCGGGTGGGCGTCAGGTGGGATGTTGAGATGGTGCTCTGCGACCTCGGGGTCGACGCCCGTCATGTCCGATGGGGACCATGCGAAGACGTCAGCATTTTCCCGTAGGAGACCGACGAGCTGCTCCCGTTCCCGCTCTGGTAGTTCCGATCCGATCTTCACGGTCTGGTCCGACCAAGCTTCTTGCAAAGGAATGTCAACGGTGGACCCCGTCGGCTCGGGATGGGGAGTCAATTTCTTCTTTTCCCGCGGATCTTCCAGGGGCGATTCGGTCCTGGCTCTCTTGCCCAATGATACGGCGGTAAGGTAGCACCGCCTGGATTCTCGGGGGCTTCCCGTAGCCTCCCCGACTCCAGCGTGAGTTGGGAATTTAATGGTCTGGTAGTAGGTCGAGACGACTGCTCTGACCTTGTTGAGGGTTGGCCGACCGAGTATGGCATTGTAGGCGGTAGGAAGGTCGACCACCAGAAAAGTGGCCATCACAGTCTTCGACTTCGGTGGGGTCCCCAAAGTCAGGGGTAAAGTAATGGCCCCCAGGGGTGATATTGAATCTCCCGTGAAACCGGTGAGCGCCGAGCACATCGGGCTCATATTCTCCCTGACCAAGCCCAGCTTTTGAAAGGCGTCGAAGTAGAGTATGTCGGCCGAGCTCCCCGTGTCGACCATGATCCTCCTCATTTGTGCGTTGGCTACCCTGGCTGATATTACCAAAGCGTCGTCGTGGTCGGGTCGCTCGGTAGCTCCGGTTGGGAAGGTGATCTCGGGCTCCGACTCGTGCCCCGAGGCTTCGTCAAGCGCGGCTCGGGCATACGCCTTCCTGCCCGACATGGAACCTCCCCCTGATGCGGGGCCCCCGGCTATCACATCGATGTGCCGCTCGACGGGACCTTCTGGGCGAGGCGACTGCTCTTTGTTCGGCCGGAGGTACCGGCCAAGGTGACCTCTGAGGATAAGCTCCTCGATTTGCCTCTTCAGCTCGTAGCATTGCTCAGTGTCGTGCCCGTGCTGCCGATGAAATCGACAATATCTTGATCGGTCCGCGAGCTCCCGCGGGTTCCTCATCGGGCGAGGGTCCTTGAGCAGTCCTTTCCCCTTTTCGTGTAGGAATATTTCAGTCCGGGACGAATTCAAGGCGGGAAGAGGAGGCCTCGGGTCAGGTCTATCCAACTTTCGCCGGGAGGCGGCGGGTTGTTGCTATCGGGGCAGTTCTGACTTGACCTTTTTGTGTTCCTCCCGCCTTCCAAACATCCAAGTCTCCGCGGCGATGAACTGACTGGCACGCTGGAGCATCTCGGGGACCGCGACGGGGGGTCGCTCTACGAGCGACCAAAAGAACCTGGAGGGGCGCAGGCCTGTCATGAATGCCTGCATCAAGAAAGAGGGGTGGGCATCCGACAATCCACGGATTTGGGTTGTAAATCGGTTCACAAAGTGGGAGAGGGGCTCGTCCTCCCTCTGGTTGAGCCCGAGGAGTAATGCCATGGACGGTTTAGGTCGGGCGTACGCCAGGAAGTTAAGCTCGAAATCCTTGGCGAGCTGGTCGAAGGAGGCGATGGTCCCCAGCTTCAGGCCGCCGTACCACGTACGGGCCGGCCCGCGCAGAGTCGTTGGGAATGCCCTGCACATCAGGGCGTCGGAAGTTCCGAATAGCGCCATCTGGGCGCGGAAAGCGGCCACGTGGTCTGCCGGGTCGGTGGCGCCGTCATACGCATCCAAAGAGGGGAGGTGGAAGTGCGGCGGGATCGCCTGATTTTGTATCTCGGGGGTGAACGGAGATCCTTGGCGTCCGTCTGCCCCGAGCTCTCCCTTTGACTTGCGGACTTCCATTTTTGCTCCCACAGTAATAGCATCATTAGTAGAATTTCACTAAGGGCAGGCCTTGGTATAATAGCAAAGTTGTTCCTTTGCAACTTGGGTAATCAAGGTCTAAGTCACAATAGCATCCATATTCATAGGGGTAAGGCTGTGTCACTATGGCAGAAACCTCATGCACTAAATTTAGTAGAAGCTTATTGAATTCATTTTCTTCTAACAAAGCAAAAGCAGTGTCCTACACTCCCAAAAATGACTTCATCTTGTTAGCTTACAAGGAGGAATAAATTTTCAAAAAGAAAGAGGAGAAAGAAAGAGATGTGATAACAAAAAATTATGATTCTTGGTTGTCCAGGTTTGTCATTTTTAGTAAAATTTGGTATGACTTATTTGTATCGGTTTTTAAAATTTCTCCTTTTCCAGAAACAATTTCAATAATAACAAGAACACAGGCATAAAGTCCCAACTATTTAGGGTCGGTTACATGGATCGTTTACTATCATTGAGGTCTATAAAGAGCTATATCATTAATTAAGTTATGAATATTTAAATCTTTATTTATAGTTTCAATTAAAGTCTTTCATGTGTCATCCTACCTCTCCTTATACCACCTTCTTAGTGATACCTCCTTATACCACAAAGGTAATCATTTTACTTATTCTAAGTGTCGCATCTTTAGATCTCCTAAGCAAACATCTTTTCCCCTATTAAATTATAATATGATGCTTCAACTCACTAATTAATAATTAATATTTTCCTCTAATTATTAAATATATTTCATGGTAACATAATATATACTGCATCAGCATTCAGGCAGCTGTGCACCAGAGGGAGAGAAGTGGCACAATTCATGAAGCAAAGAAGAACAAAATAATTTCATGTTATTTAAGTGATCAAATCCTAGTATTCTAATGACAATGCCATAGTTTCAATCTATAAGCTTAATACTTAAGCCCCAAGACAATTATTTAGATTGCCCTCCAAGAGTAACAATTAAAGAAAGTAACTAATTTGCAATCTAATTTAAAAATATAGTAAATAGAGATCAAATTGGTTTTATTGTAATTGAGCCAATCTCTTTCCCTTTCAAGCTTTCCAAATTGAGATCATAATTGTGATCATGATTCTGATAAAAAAATTTGATATGTTTTAGCTCGATAGAAGCAAAACCATCAAATACTATGTGATCAAACTGATATCTAGAGTTTTCAAGCTCAATCTAGCCATTCTAGGAATCATTCCGACATGACAAACCCAAACCTAGACTGCGTCAAGCATAAGACCTGAAATACGGGAATCATGAATGACTTACCTCCCTTCTGCTTTATATAAAATCTGATTCTATGAAGCAGGATTTTGATTATATACTCCAAGAGAAAACCAGACTGTCACGAACGGTCGTCGCACACCCGCAACAACTCCGTTCAACGAACCGTTCGTCGCTCACACCTACATGTACAGCTGCTTGGCAACATGTTTTGTCTTGGTTTTGGATCATTTTGCTTGTAAAAATGTAAGTTCGAACAAGCTGCACCGTTACAAAGCGGCCGCTCACCGAACTGAGCAAAACAGCCCAAAACAACTCCGTTTTCGTGTGCCGCAGGCTGATTTCTGGAATCCGCCTCCGCTCACCAAAACGTCAGCCATCTCAACCCCTTGGAACCCCCCGGGTAGCACAGGGCTGGATGGGGCTTCGGTATAGTACCGGGCGTTGAACACTCTTTCGCAAGTTCGCACGTTGCCTTGACGGGAACTTGTTGTCACGCCCGGGACTTGGTGAGTAGCTGTTTGTGGGCTTGCAGCTGTTCGTTCAACCTTCTAAAGCCCTTGTTTTCCCCCTCTCCCTCTTTTCACTTGTGCACACAAGGTGCTTGCTGAATTGCTTGTAAAGCTTCCCCTTTTCGCGAGACGTCGGGACTTGTCCGTCGCTCGTTCTTCGAACTAACCAACTTTCTCTTTTTACAGGTCCTTCGGGACCTATGAGAGGTTACAAGTGGGCTGATCTTTGCGGATGCAAATCGCAAGGGCGAAGCGCGACTTAGGCAACGCAAGCTAAGTTCGCGTCTTTGCCGCAAGGGTGCTCTGCGACTTAGGCAACGTAAGCTAAGTTCGCGTCTCGGCCGCAAGGGTGCCTCACGCCTTAGGCAATTCCAGCTAAGGCCGTGACAAGACGGCGCTTCAAGTAAGAACTAATTCATACATAATGTTCCAAGTTTTTTTATAAGGGACAACAAGAAATGGTTGGGCTAAAAAGGACTTAGAAGCTAGAATGAAGGTAGTAGATTTATCATATTCAAATTGGAGGTTGAAGTATATTGTTGCATTAACATTATCAGTCTCTAAAATTTAAGCAGCTCTTGACCTTCTTATGCCACACCACAGTTATTTCTATTTTTATCAGCTAATCTTACTAATCAAACCCACACTAATCAGGAAAATCAAAGCAACAAGTCCCTGTCACATTTTCTTCAATTGCAGACTCTGAGAAGGCAAGCAGAATGAAATGTGTGTGTGTATGTCTATAGATAGTCAGATACACACACACGTGCCAGAGCTTACAACTAAAAACAAGAGCTATTTCAGAGAGAAAAATGAAGAGGACTTTGCATAAAAATAACATAAATAATTCTGCAGAAAAGATCGAAAAGGGGTAGATACCAAATAGACCTAAACCAGAATGAAAGTGTACTTATAGCGGATCTTATAACTAAAGTTAATTTGCACAAAGCCAAAATACATAATTCTGGGGAAGTTCAATAAACAGCATACCAAATAGACTGAAACCATTTGTATCTTGTGAATCTACCGAAGTTGAATTCTCTAAAAGATCACATTTTCCAACAACAACACAAGAACCCCAAAGCAATGTTATAAGCATAACAGTTGATCCAGCAAGCAAACCCATTCCAATCAAGACCTGATTCTGTGCAACTTCTTTGCTCCCAGACAGACCAGAAACTGCATAGTTTGTTAGTAAAGTTGTATCAGCAAAAGTACATCAACTGTAACATTGAACAAAAGTATCATTCGCCAAATTAGCTAGTTTCGATAAACTCATATTTCTCTTACTTGTAAATTATCATCTCATGATGCACAGTTTCTATTCAAGAAAAAGCACCAGTAACTTTCATCGCCAGAATTTAGCTACAATCAGGCTGCAACCACCTCATAACCTAAGACTAAAGAAACTGAATGCCTCTTAAAGTTTTAGTCATATATCAAATATTATAATTGTAAAAGTGTCTTTGCAATGCGGATGAAAATTTTTCCTTTGACTTCAGAGAATTTTCCACCACCATTTTTCCTATTTCATTTTTTTTTATTCTTCTTAACAGGATGTCTCCGTTTCCATCACTCCTTCACGTTCTTGGGCTCCGGAGGAGACGGTCCAGTCACACCCTAGGTGTATTCTTGACCATTCCCACATGAAAGGATGAAGTACTCGTCACGATTGCGCTTGCCCATTGACGACCCCCTTTACTAGTAACTATTCGACCAATTTCCTGATCGTAATCCTTCACACAACATAGAGATTCTAATACGACAACACGATAAAATCAAGCAAGAAAGGAAAATACAAACTCACACAGCACAACGACAAAACCAAACGAAATCATATCATAAATAGGAAAATTGGCATAACAAGAAACAGATCCCATGAAGTTTCACGCGAGTCCAACCCACATCAGAGAGATGACGACCAGAGGAACAGAAAAAGCAAGAAATGATCTACCAAGAATGAGCAAGGCGTCGGGGAGAGCCCCAAGAATCGGGAGGAAGAGGCCCCCCACGATCCCAGGGCCCAAGATCTCAAGCAGCATCTCGCTCCCGGCCGAGAGGCACGTCGCCGCCTTATACATCAAGAACCCGTACACCAGCACGAGGAACAGGTTCCCCGCCACCGTGGTGGTGCAGGGGAGGAACCCGTACGAGGGCTCACACGCCTCCGCAGCGCTCCCGCGGGGGAGGACGAGTAAGGGGCTGTGCTTGTACCCAGCAGCGGCGTAGCCGGAGATCCCATCGGAGGCCGGCAGCTCCATCGCGTCCCCATCGGACGGCGGCGAAATCGCGCGGCCGTCGACGCATCGGCCGGAGAGGAGAAGGACGAGGAGGGAGAAGACGAAGGCAAGGAGGAGAGGAGGGAAGTCGACAGGTCGGTGCCGGTGCGCCATCAGCCCAAAAAGGTCAAGGCGAACTGATCGAGAAGATGAGGCCGCTCTTAGTAAACTAACAGAAGATACTTTTGCAAAGAAGCCCACAATTCTTTCGCTATCAACTTTGATGTGTAAATTTTACGAAAAAGTCCATTTACTTCTTTCAATTACTTTATTTAGGTGTATATTGAATGAACCGCGGAGGATCGGACGGTTGTTATACACGCATGCAGCCGTCGTTTCGTTATAGGTGAATGCCAATGAATGCAAGAGAAGACGAGACTGGAGATGGAGATGGAGATTGAGATGGATGCGCTGTGTGTCGCTCGTTCTTTTCTCGTCGGAGAGTCGGCTCGCGTGGGGTCAATCGGGCTGGCGCGGCGGTGGTGGGGACGGTGATGGTTTCGCTTTCCTTGCGCTCCTCTCGTTCGGGCAGTACAGATTGGAGGATAAATAGAATAGACGTGTCCTTTAGTCAGATCGGTACGGGTTTAGATTGTGTTATACTGGTTGGCCCCACTGTGGGCCCGGGAGAGATTTCGGATAAGAATACTCTTGTAAGTATTGGGATAATATTTTGTCATCGTTGACGAATATTATGTTAATCATAATAAGAAATGGATTACTTAAAAAACAATGTTACCGGAAGGACAAGGAATTTTAATATTTATTTTTTATTATATAAATATCTTATGTATTCTAAAATTTTTGTAGGAGGATTCGAAAAAATATTTTGAATATACATGTAATTTTGGTAGGTAAAATTATAAAAATTAAGAAAAATTATTTTCAAGATTTAGCTGAGAAGGTGTGTAAGAAATTTTGATCATGAATTTAAATTAATTTAGGGGAATTTTTTATATTACCTTTATTTGATTATTCTCTTATAATGAAAAATCTTGACTTTTTTTTAGAATAAAGATAAGAAACATTATTATATTTTATTATTAACTAATTATTATAAATAATAAGTATTTTATGATGTCTAGAGTTAGTGTCTTAGGTGGACTTAAAATCAATAAGTTGTAGTGAAAAAAGAATAAACATGATCAAGAAAAGAAATCCTGATAATTAGATTTCTTAGTTTTACCGACTATACAAGAGGTGAGAAATACTTTGAGAATATTATCTAGTATTTTTAGAAAGGATAAAAAAATATAAATTCTTCTACGAGCTGTGCTGTATAAGAAAAGTGTACAAAATTAGAATTATGTTTAAGTGAGAAAAACTCTGAGCTCATATGATAAAAAATTTGATTGGATATTGACGAAAAGTATCGAACTACATTAATCTTTTATCGATTTTCTGATATATTATTTATGTCTAGATTTTTTATTTTTAAATTTTTTTTATCCCTCCCACACACTAATAATACAACTTGTTCTTATCCACATGAATATCTTTTGTTGATGTATAGATTTCTCTTTTATTTTCAAAATTTTTTTATTCCTGCACACAAATAATATAACTTGTTCTTATCCACATGAATATTTTTGATGAGGTAAACAACGGCGGCTGAACTATCTACCACTCATTCAGTAACAAAAAGACTAGAGAAAGTTAATCATGATAGGACTTTAAATCTCGAAATCACTTGTACTACACAACTTTGAGTGTGACATCCGATCCTTGAGTCATCTTAGAGCCTATGCAAGTAAGCTATTATCTGCATCCTCCCTCCTCTCGCCACTCTATTCTCAGTCTCCATCTCATGGCATGGCAAACTCTTCACCAGCACGGAAGGATGCTTCACTGGACGATGTACCTCTTTCTGTGAAGGTTGATAATTAGAGAATTTTATCTTGTGTTTCTCAGGATCAAAACTTAAATGTATCTCTCAATGCTTTGTCTGTGTGGTTGTAGATACAATAAACCTATAACCCCTCGTCTACTAGTGTGTATGACCTCTAAAGAAACAAGTTTCACATTGTCGTGTGATGCTTCAAGCTTTACGGGATGGTGGTGGAGCCGTGGAGATTATTTGAACTATATTATCCACATCTCATGTCTTCTGTTTATACGGACGCAGAATCAAGTTTGTCCATAATAATAAGTTGCAACCTCTTCGAGTATATCTTCGATGACAGAAAACTATATATCAAATTATAAATAATCTAAAATTATATTTCAATAGCTAATTTATAGTTATATTTTCCAGCATTGAGATTCGTAAGAAGTTATCCGTTTTGGATGAATCTGTATAGTTTTACCTTTTTATAAAATCTTGATATTTTTACTCCTCAATTGATATAAAACTAAAAGTATTTACTTGTTTCCTTGTTATTACGAGAGTCCATGTCTCATTAGTTCTCTTTTTAGTATTAAAATTGTTGCGAGCGGCAACTGTATGCCGTGGGCTCAGGGCCGACGTGGCTTTGTTCGGGTCCGAATGTGCGAGGATCTGGCACGATGCTCCTTGGGCCAGTTGGGGTGGTCGGTCGAAGCTGTCCGGATGGGATGTAGTGTGAGGGGTGGAGCCTTAGCGCGGCATTAGAAAGGTGTGACCTCGCCCTGGTTCCTGCACACAGGTCGGGTCGGGAGCTCAACCCGACCCCTCCGACGATCAAGTTAGGAGATGCGGTCGAGAGTTGTCTTCCTCTCCCCACCTGTTTAGAGTGCATGGGTATTTATAGGGAAGCTTACCGTTACCTGACGTACCCGTTTGTGTGAGGTCGGGTCGCACCTCTGATGGCGTCTGACATCGTTACTGACGTTGCGTGGAGAACCGGATCGTCGCAGGGTATGGGCGAGGGTCAGTAGTCGTCCTACCCTACCATGGTCAAGCGTGAGGGGTTGGAAGTCGTTGCCTGATAGCGGGTGACGCCAGCGCGAGTCGAGTCAGCGTTATTGCCTTCCGCATCGGGCAGGGTGGCGCCCAGGTGGGGCCGTCGTCATGACACGTCATGCCACCATTATTTCCCCTATCATATTCCCCCCCCGGAAGGAGCCATGCATCGGTTGTGGCAATCGGGGGAGGGAGTCCGAGGCATGGCTTTCATTCTTGGTGCCGCAGCGGTCTCCAATGGCGTGTGGTCAAGCTCGTCTTATGCAGGCGGCGCCCCGAGCAGTATGCGTCCGAGGAGCATGACGCAGGCGGGCTGACCGCGCTGGTGTATCTCGGGCGTTATGCGTTCGAGGAGCATGATGCTGTACCTCGGGCGTTATGCGTCCGAGGAGGTGGCCTCGGGCATTATGCGACCGAGGATGTGGTCTCGGGTGTTACGATACCGAGGAGGTAGCCTCGGGCATTATGCGGCTGAGGATGTGGTCTCGGGCGTTACGCGACCGAGGAGGTGGCCTCGGGCCTTATGCGGCCGAGGAATGACTTTGTTCCGGCCAGCGATTGATCGTTCAATCGTGCGCGGGCGCGGGCGACCGGTTGCTTTTTCCTGGGGAAGGTCAAGGGGCCGACCCTTTTGGGAGTCGCCGGCTTTCGAGGCCGATATGATTAGTGTTTTAAGGCGGAAACGATTGTTGCTTTTAAGGTTGATTGGATTAGCGCTTCTGAGGTTGATGTGATTAGCGCCTCCGTACTTTGCACCGCGCTGCATTTATGGCGAGGTGACACTCTCAGTCTTCGCAGCGCACTTTGGGAGAGGAAGGGTTTTCGTTTTGGCGGGATGCGGCTTGCTTATAAGTAGCATGAGGCTAGCCGCTGGGGGGCCTCTTCATCTGTTTCGTCGTGCCACTTCGTGCTCCATCGTTTTACTCGCACCAGTCGTTCCTTCTTTTCTTGCTAAAGGCCAGTAAGAATGGTGTCTCCCTCTTCCCATTCGTCTTCTTCTTCGCCAAAAGCCGGGGAGGCGGCGGCTTCGTTGAGTCCTACCTCATCATCCGACGAGAAGGCGGCCCGGGCCCTCAAGGCCCTGATGTGGCTGCACGACCACGACTCCACCGTGGGTGAATCGGCACTGAGCCTCCTCCGGGATCACTATGGCATCCCGGAGGAGTTCGTCCTTCTTGCTCCTGAGCCCGGTCAACGGGCGTACGACCCGATTCCTAGAGGCTTCGCCCTCACCCTTGATGCTTTCAAGGCCGGGCTGTGCCTCCCTCTACACCCCGTCATAGTCTCCTGTCTCTCCTGGTGGCGTATCTCTCCGTCCCAGATGGCGCCGAATTCATGGCGCTATCTGGTGGCGTTTTTGGGGGAGTGCCATTATGCCGACATAACCCCGACCCGTGCCCTCTTCCTTTCCTGCTTCCGTCTTTGTAAGGGTTCGGGGGGCTACCATCTGTCCGCCCGAGCGGGTTTTCGAATGGGCGGGGCTCCTTCCAGTAATAAGGGGTGGAAGGAGCGTTTCTTTTTTGTCAGCCGCTCGGGAGATTGGGGGTTCGGGGTCCGCTGGGCGGCGCGTGCGATAGACAACACCGTCCCAGTTTTGGGCGACGAGGGGGGCCGAGAGCTCCGGAGGCTTAGAGAGATCCTCCCGGCCTCCAGCGCCATCCGGAATATGTCCGAGCGGTGGTTGGTGGAGGCGGGTCTTAGCCCGGTGCCTCTAGGTAGGCTCCAGGGGGCAGTTCTTTTAGGGGTTCTTCTCTTTTTCCTCATGGTCTATTTGCTTAACTAACCGTCGTTATGGCCTTTCTTCGTAGAGATGGTGCTTCTCGAAGTCCTACGTGGAGGAAAAACTTCTTCGGCCACGTCGGGCCGTTCGCCTTCTGTCGCCAAGGCGGGCACGAGGGAGGCTCCCATGGACGTCGAGGCTGGTCAGCCTCGGAAGAGGCCGCGGGTGCTTGCGGGTGAGGGTCCTGAGGTGGTCGCAACTTCTTCGGCGGCGGAAGGCGTCGTAGCACCGGCGGCTAACGCCACGGGGAGCCTTGGGGAGGGCGAGGCTGGCACGAGTGGGGATGCGGCGGTGGAAGCGCCGCGTCAGCCCTCCATACGCGAGCTTCTCTGTCTTCTGCTCGGGAGGGAGGACGAGCCTTACTTAGCGCGGGAGGTGGGCGCTCTCCCGCGCGACGCGGGCACTGATCCGTTAGTGGGCCGGTGGGACGGTCTCACCCGGGGCAGCCGGGTGTGGGCCGACGGAGACTGCGCGGCCAGATTCGTCCGCGGAGGGCTTTATCCCGACATAGCTCGAGATTTGTATACCCTGTCTTCCGAGGTCTTGCTTAGCAAAGCCGCTAAGTCGCTGTTGTGGGTAAGTGTTGTTTCATCCTCCCGCTTGTAGGTGGGTAAACTTTGTTTTGACCTCGCCCTTTTCGTAGGGCAACCACTATGCTGCCGTGCTGATGGACCGCGTTCGTGACGCGGGACGAGTTATCGCCGCTCTGAGCAGCCGCAATGCCGAGCTCCGGAGGCAGGCGGACGAAGCTCGGGCCGGAGCGGGTCCTGAGGCGGTCACAGCGGCCGAGCAACGCACCTCGGATTTGGAGGTGGAGGTGTCGCGCCTTCGATCCGAGCTCCAAGCGTCCGCGGAGCAGCTCGCGGAATTCCAGATGCGGCTGGAGGCGTCCGAGGAGCGTAATGTGGAGCTCCAGACGCATTTGAGGGCGTCGGTGGCCGAGTCTCGCTCGGCGAGGACGGACTCTCTTGAACTGATCCGGCGCCTCGAAGAGTCGTGAGCCGAGGCGTGGAGGGCCTCCGAGGCCCTTGACGCCGAGATCCGCCAAAGGCCGAGGAGGGATAAGAGGCTGATCGAAGACTATAAGGGTTCCTCGGGCTTCCAACTCGGCCTTGTTTGAACCAGGCGGGTCTCGTATGAGTACGAGTATCGTGTTGCCCTTGCTCGTTTCAAGGTGCGCAATCCCGACTTGGAGGTCATAGAGGATCCCTTTAGTTCCTTCCCCGAGGATCTGGGCGTCAACATGCCGGCTGAAGTTTCCTTCGACGATAGCCCAGATTCCCCCGAGGAATAAAGACCTCTATACTTTTTGCTTTGTTTTGTAACGCGCTTTTTGAATAGACATGGTCTCTCTCTTCTTCCCGATGGAGTGTCTACGTCTTGGTACGGCTCTTTCTTTGGCCAAGTCTTTGCTTACGGAAAGAACCTTTTGAGATTTTGGGTGTTCCAACTCCTTGGTATGGGGTGACCTATCATTGTGGTGAGTCGGAATGTACCGTCTCCGATGACTTCGGTCACCCGGTAAGGGCCTTCCCAACTGGAAGCCAACTTGCCTCATGCCCGGGTCGGGTCGCTGACCTCGGTCCTCCGTAGGACTAGGTCGCCTAGTTTGATGGGTCGGGGTCATACCTTTCGGTTGTAAACCCTCGCGACCGCTCTTTTATAAGAGAGGGCTCTTACGTGTGCGTCGGCGCGTCGCTCCTCCAGCAGATCGAGGTCGGCTCGAAGTCCTTCGCCCGAGGCTTCCTCGTCGTAGCTTCGTGTTCGAAAGGTGGCGATGGCTACCTCGGGTGGGAGGACAGCTTCAACTCCGAACGCGAGGATGTAAGGGGACTCCCCCGTTGCAGTTTTGGGAGTGGTACGTAGCGCCCATAGTACGCTCGGGAGTTCGTCTGTCCAAGTTGATCGAGTCGCGGACACTCTTCTTTTGAGCTCGTCTAGGATGGACCGGTTGGTCACCTCTGCCAGGCCATTTGTCTGAGGGTGAGCCACCGAGTTGAACCTTAGCTGGATTCCGTGGTTTGCGCAGAACTCCCGAAATTTCCGACCAGCAAATTGGGGCCCGTTATCCGTGATGATGGTGTTCGGCAGGCCGAACCGAGTTACCAAGTTCTTCCACACGAACTTCTCTATTTGTCGTTCCGTGATTGTCGCCAATGGCTCGGCCTCTACCCATTTTGTAAAATAATCTACGCCTACGACGATGTATCTCCACTGTCCCGCAGCTAGGAGGAAGGGACCGAGGAGGTCCAAACCCCATTGCGCGAACGACCACGCGCAGTCGATGGGGGTTAACGGGACTGCGGGCAGCCGGGGTGTGCGGGCGTGTTCTTGGCATGAGCGACACCATTGCACATGGGCCTTTGCGTCCCGACACATGGTCGGCCAGTAGTAACCTTGGCGGAGTACTTTATGTGCCAGGGTCCGCCCGCCGATGTGTTCTCCATAGATCCCTTCGTGGACCTCAGCCAGGACGGTCCGGGCTTCATCGGGCTCCAAGCACCGTAGAAGGGGGTACGAGAAGGACCGCTTGTAGAGCCGTCCACCCTCCTCGGTGTACCATGCATGCGTGCGACGTAGGCGCCATGCCGTCGCTTTGTCGGGCGGGAGAGTTCCGTCCCGTTTAAAACGGAGCAGCTCTTGTACCCAGGTAGTAGGCGTGCTACCCGAGGCTGTGGCCGCGACTTCGATGGCGCGGGCAGGTAGCTCGTCGACCTCGGGCCTGACTTCGGGGGCTGGTTTCGATGCCAACTTAGCTAGTGTGTCGGCGCGCTCGTTTTCTCCCCTTGGGACGTTAGATAATGTAAAATGAAGGAACTTGGTGGTCAGGTTCTTTACCTGTGCCAGGTATTTCACCATGGTCGGGTCGCGGGCCTCGTATCCCTCGCTGAGTTGCTCGGCCACCGGCTGGGAGTTGGTGAGGACGCGGATGGCGACCACCTGCATCTCGAGGGCCAACCTGAGTCCTGCTAGAAGCGCCTCATATTTCGCCTCGTTGTTGGTGGCCCGGAACCCGAAGCGGAGGGAGCGTTTGAAAGACCGCCCGTCGGGAGCGTACAACACCAGTCCCGCGCTAGCACCTTTTGAGTTGGCTGATCCGTCGACGTGCAGGACCCAAGTCTCGGGGGGCTGTCCGAGGCTTTCATCCCCGATCTGGGTTAACTCCGCGATGAAGTCGGCCATGGACTGGGCTTTGATAGCTGTCCTGGGCATGTATTGAATGTCATGTTCGCCAAGCTCCACTGCCCATTTGAGAAGCCATCCTACAACGTCGAACTTAGACAAGACCTGTCGAAGCGACTGGTCCGTGACGACTTCCACCGGGTGAGCCTGAAAATAGGGGCGTAGCTTCCGGGCGGACAATATGAGCGCGAGCGCTAGCTTCTCGATCGGTGGGTATCGTTCCTCAGGACCGTTGAGGACGTGGCTGACATAGTAGACCGGGAGCTGCTCGCCGGAATTTTCCTTAACCAGGACGGAGCTTACTGCGTGCGGGGAGGCAGCCAGGTAGACGCTTAGCTTCTCCCCGGGAGAGACTGAGGCAAGCCGAGGGAGGCTGGCCAAGTGTTGTTTCACTTGCTCGAGGGCTTCTTCGCATTCTACCGTTCATTGGAAACCTTTTGGGTTCTTCAGCGCCCTGAAGAAGGGGAGGCAGCGATCACCTGATCGGGCAAGGAAGCGGGACATGGCGACGAGTTTTCCGTTGAAACGCTACAGGTCCTTGATCGTCCGGGGTGATTGCATATTGATGATCGCCTGGACCTTTTATGGGTCGGCGTCAATTCCTCTTTCGTGTATAATGAACCCGAGGAACTTCCCCGACGTGACGCCGAAGGCGCACTTCGCGGGGTTGAGTCGCATGCCGAACTTGCGCAGCGTGGCGAATGCCTCGGTCATATCGGCTAGGTGAGCTCTGGCCTCTTGGCTCTTCACGATCATGTCGTCGAAGTACACTTCCATGTTCCGCCCGATTTGGTGGGCGAACATCTTGTTCACCGTTCTCTGGTATGTTGCCCCAGCGTTCTTTAATCCGAAGGGCATGACTTTGTAGAAGTAAGCCCCTTGATCGGTGAGAAAGGAAGTGTGCTCTTGATCTTCGGGCGCCATTCTGATCTGGTTGTATCCTGAGAAGGCGTCCATAAAGGAGAGGCGGGCATGACCTGCCATGGCGTCGACCAGCTGGTCGACCTTCGGAAGGGGATAGCAGTCCTTCGGGCATGCATTGTTGAGACTAGTGTAATCAACGCACATCCTCCAGCTTCCATTAGCTTTTTTGACGAGGACTACATTGGATAGCCATTACGGGTATCTGGCTTCTTTTATGAAGCCTGCCACCAAGAGTCGAGCCACTTCCTCTCGCACGGCTACCTGTCGCTCCGGGACCTGCCGTCTCAGTTTTTGTTTTACCGGGCGGGCGTCAGGTGAGACCCTGAGGTGATGTAGGGCAATTTCTGAGTCGACGCCTGTCATGTCAGAGGGCAACTAGGCGAAGACATCAGCATTCCTTTGTAGGAGGCCAACGAGCTGTCCAAGTTCTTGCTCGGGTAGCTCTGACCCGATCCTAACCGTCTGCTCCGGTCGATCCTCTAGCAGCGGCACAGCGATGGTGGACCCCCTCGGCTCAAGATGGGGGGCTAGCTTCTGCGTTTCCCGGGGGTCTGCCAAAGGCGATTCGATCTTGGCCTTCTTGTGTAACGAGACGACGGTCAGGTTGAATCTGTTGAATCTCGTATTTTGATGATGAAACTACTTGATATATGTTTATGATTTAATCTGCATTTTGAGTGACGCAGGATGCTTCGATCAGGATGAGACAATTAAAGCAGGAAAATCATGTTGTGCCAAAGGAACATGTCAGAAGATTGGACGTCGGGCCGGTGGATCGGTCGACGTATCGACAGAAGGCATCGGGCCGTGGACTCGGGCATCGGGCCAAGAAGAGCGGGTATTGTGCCAAGGATATCGGAGTTGCGGAGTCAACTGACCGATTGGGCAATAGGCTGCAGAAGAGGACGATGCGCCGAAGAATCGGACGAAGCGTCGAGGGACCAATGACATGTCGGACAACTTGGTTAATTGCTTAGGATTAATTGTCTCGATCGAAGTTTTGTTTTGGTGTGTAGGATTAACTACGATGAAAGTTAGACAAGCAGCAGGAGTTGCGCCGGAGTCAAGATCATGATCACGTTGGGAGTTCGAGAGTTCGACGGAAGTTCGGACGGTCGTCGGAGGTTCTGCGAGAACAGATCCGAGAAGTCCGGAAGCTTGCCAAGCGAAGCTCGTCGGAACTCGCCAAGTGGATCGTCGCAAAATCCAGGAGTTTGCCGGAAGTCCGCAGAAGCATCACCGAGGGTTCATCGGATGATCGACGGAAGTTCGCCGGAAACTCGCCGGAAGAAGCGATTGACGTACCGAAGCAAAGCTGCAGAAATTGTCTTAGATTTAACCGTAGTTAGCACGTTGATTAAGTTAGAAATGGGAGGTGATCCCATTAGCTTAGTCCTGGGGCAATTGGGCCCCTGAAGAACTCAAATTGGGTCGAATGGTTCAACCCATTCGGACCCAAGTTGCTGTGGGCGGTGCAACCGCCCCAGCCAAGAGGTGCAACAGCCCAGGCTATGTCTCCCAGCGAGATTGGGCGGTGCAACCGCCCCAGCCAAGAGGTGCAACCGCCCAGAGCTCAGTCTTCGAGCTAGACTGGGCGGTGCAACCTCCTCTGTCAAGAGGTAGCACCGCCAGAGCTCAAGTTTCGAGCTCTGCCAGGCGGAGCAACCACCGAGCTCAGACTTCGAGCTCTGCCAGGCGGTGCAACCACCGAGCTCAGTCTTCGAGCTCTGCCAGGCGGTGCAACCACCGAGCTCAGTCTTCGAGCTCTGGCAGAGAGGTGCATCAGCCTGAGCTCAGTTTCGAGCTCTGCCAGGTGATGCAACCACCGAGCTCAGACTTCGAGCTCTGCCAGGCGGTGCAACCACCGAGCTCAGTCTTCGAGCTCTGCCAGGCGGTGCAACCATCGAGCTCAGTCTTCGAGCTCTGGCAGAGAGGTGCAATCGCCTGAGCTTAGTCGTCGAGCTCTGCCAGGCAGTGCCACCTCTCCAGTCAAGAGGTGCAACCGCCTGATCCCAGAATTCTGGGATTTGATCGATTTGATCGTTTTGAGCTCCAAATTTGAACTGGGTTGGGGCCTATAAATACCCCACCCATTCAGCACTGAACAGATACAGATCCACACCGAATTCTTGATCTTTTCAGTGATTCTAAGAGCTCAAATTTGTAAAGTCCTAAAGTTCTCCTCCTTCTGTTCTTCAAGTCTTGAGTTGTAAAGAGAGGAGAGAAAGGATCTGTGAAGGTTGTCTCCTGAGCCTGTCAAAAGGAGAGAAACTGTAAAAGGGCAGTTAGCCTTCGCCCATTGAAGGAAGGCAGCTAGTTGACGTCGGTGACCTCGTCGGAGGAGGAAGCCAAAAGTGGAGTAGGTCAAGACTGACCGAACCACTCTAAATCCCTGGTTTGCTTTTACCTTGAGCACTTTATCATTACTGCAAACCTCCTACATTGCTACTGCCCTCTGCGCCTTTACGAACGAGTTTCTAAGCTCTGATCTTTTAGAATCTGCTTTCAAACGTAAATCATGTTTTCGTACGATCTTCACACTACAGTTTACGCTTACATTCGGATTCCATTTATAACTGCAAATTGCTTTCTACGTAAAACGCTTTTCAAGGTTCAAAACTGCTTTTAGATGCAAAACTACATTTAGACGTAAAATTACGTTTAGACGTAAAACTGCGTTTAGACGCAAAACTACGTTTAGACGTAAAACTGCGTTTAGACGTAAAACTGCGTTTAGACGCAAAAATGCGTTTAGACGTAAAACTGCGTTTAGACGTAAAACTACGTTTAGACGTAAAACTGCGTTTGGACGTAAAACTGAGTTTAGACGCAAACTGCGCTTAGACGCAAACTGTGCTTAGACGCAAACTGTGTTTAGACGCAAACTGCGCTTAGACGCAAACTGCGCTTAGACGCAAACTGCACTGTGATTCTGCTTTTATATCGAAATCGTTTTTTATCGGACGAACGCAGCTTTCGTTTTTAAAATCGCTGTAAGATTTCCGCTGCACTAATTCACCCCCCCCCCCTCTTAGTGCTCTCGATCCTAACAATTGGTATCAGAGCGGGGTATTTCTCATTTCGGATTTACACCCGAGAGAAATGACTCTTCAAGAGGGCTTTTCGGTCTTTCGTCCATCGTTCTTTAACGGATTGGACTACACTTATTGGAAAACTCGAATGAGAGTTTTCTTGATTTCTCTAAATCTGGATTTATGGAGTATCATTGAAAATGGTTTTCAACTTCCCTCCAAACCGATGAACGAATGGTCGGATTTGGAGAAAAAGTAGTTTTCTTTAAACGCAAAGGCTATGAATGCCTTATTTTGCGCTTTGGATAAAAATGAGTTCAATCGGGTTTCTTTGTGCGAAACGGCTTTCGATATTTGGCGCACTCTTGAAATCACGCACGAAGGAACTAGTAGAGTCAAAGACTCGAAAGTTAATATTTTACTGCTTGATTTCGAGCTTTTTCATATGAAACCAAGCGAAACCGTTGTTGACATGTACACCCGTTTTACGGATGTCGTCAATGGTTTAAAATCACTTGGTAAAAGCTTTTCGGATTTTGAACTCGTAAACAAGATTTTGCGTTCTCTTTCTAAAATGTGGGATTCAAAAGTAACTGCAATACAAGAAGCTAAAAATCTAAACAACTTACCACTTGAAGAACTAATTGGTTCATTGATGACATATGAAATGGTGCACAATGCACTTGATGAACATGTTGAACACAATCACCTTCCAAAGAACAGGAAGGATTTGGAACTCTGGACAAATGAATGCCACTTGAGCGATGACTCAAGTGATGAGGACAATGATGAACAAACCAACCTTCCAAAGAACAGGAAGGATTTGGGATATAGAACATTTGAAGACCACTCGAGCGTAAGCTCAAGTGATGGTGAACTTAAACTACAAATGAAACGAAAATTAAAAAGCAAAAAGAATGGAACTACTTGCTTTAAACGCAAGAAGAAGAACAAAAATTGGGATGAATCGAGCTCATCTGAAGACGAGAAAGTCAACAAAAGCAAGACGGCAAACCACGCCTTACTAGCCTACGACATTGAGGTAATTAAAATGCCTTTGGTTTATTTTAAAATTACTTGATGCTTTCATGATATATTTTCTTTTTTAGTTTAGAATTAATTTTCTTGAAAATTGCATGTTTAAAAAATAAAAATACAAAAATTATGATCATGCCGATAATTTCGAAAATGATAATATTGCATGATAAACAAACAAAATGATTTTGATCATGGTTAAGAAGTAATAATGTGTATCATGTTTGATTAACATTGTTGAATGAAATCACGTTTGATTTAAAGTAATGCATAAAGATGTAATATTAAATGATTATTAACAATTTTATGCATGAGATTTTAAGTTATCCATAATCATGAGCTTGTTTGATCTTCTTGATTTAATTTCAAGATCTATAGCAAAAATCATGTCTGAATATATGAAAGTGTTAATTTCATTTTCGGATTCACTTAACAATTGGTATCCTAACAATCAGATTTTCTCATACACTTATAAAAAATATTTTTCTAAAATAGATTTGATGAAATGATTCCTGCTTATAAATTCCATCTTAAAATATGAATGATAGTGTGTTTGCTTGCAAAGATTTGTTTCACATTCATATCTCCTATGATTCATGTGCAGAAAAAGAATTTATAAATCATAATACAATGAGATTTCTTATGCAAAAATAAAGTGCTTTTGTGATTCTTTGCTAAAGAGAATAATCATAATCATGATCTTGATAATTATAACATGAAGCTCTTTATAAATCAAGATCGTTCATTATGCTCCCTACATTTATCAAAAAGGGTTTCTTCAAATGAAATGCAATTCAATGAAGTGTCATATTGATATCTTGAAACTTGGAATATTTTAAAATGTGATCTTGATAAGAATGTTTCAAGTTGCTCTTTATACTATATCTTTTCGAATGAATCATGAGCCTTGATATCATATATTTCATAATACAAGATTTATTTGCCTTATGTCTTGAACTTTCATGCTTATCTTAATTTGGCATATAAAGACTAAGGCATGCTTAGATGAAAAAGAATCTCTTAAAAAAAAAAAATGCTTTTCCCATCTGATCGAGATTAATGATTTCATGATATTTTGTGAATCTCGAAATTAATTTTAATGACTTGATTATGAATTTCAAGTTAATGATTTGATTTGAATAAGTTTTATCTAAATCATAATCTTGATCTTGCAAAATTGAAGTCACAAATAATATCTTGCGGTATTCATGGATTGAAACATTGTATGCTTAAATTAATCATTCTCCTATTCCTTAAAAGCCTTATGTGATGAATGAAAACTAACTTGCTTTATGATGAATCACGAATCATGACTTGATCTATGATGTAAATGCCTTGAAATGATTGAAATATTTAACACTTTTATGCTCTTCCCCCTACTTTCTTCTTGTTTTCAATGATAAAATGAGGAGAAGTTTTGATCATGCATGGTAGGATATAATTTGACAAATTTGATACCATCATGATATGACACATTTATGATGTGCAATTATGCATGCAATACTTGTGCTTTCTAATTATGATGTGATGTACTGCATATGATGTAAATCATGATTTAAAATGCTATGAGTGCCAAGTTACACATTTTGATAAGAAATTGTTATATTGAAACATTAATGTAATTATGAATGGTGATATGATATCATGCATGTAATACTTCAATAATGATGCATGCAATGATAAAATATTCATGATGAAAAATTGTCTTGACATTCATAACTTGATTATTCATCATTTGTCATGATTTTGAAATCGTTGTAAAAGGAAAAGAGAACTACAAAACTGTATTCTCTCTTTCTTTTTTTTTACAATGACAAAGGGGGAGATAGCTAGCTTGTACAAGTCAAGAAGATGCAAAAACTTGATTGCTAGCTTGCCTATTTTAAGTAGCAAAGATTGCTAACTTGCTTATTTCAAGAAGAAAAATTGTCTTCTTGAACATCACTATCTTGAATATCTCAAGAAGCAAAACTTGCAATTTGCACATTGCAATAGGAAGCAAGAATCATGAGCTTACACAAGAAAGCTATCTTGCATTTGCTTTCGAAATTTTTGCTAGCTTATATATTGTGAAACCTGTATATCGTAAAAATTGCTAGCTTGTTGGTCTAAAGAGAAGCAAAAAGTTGCTATCTCAAAAGAAGCAAATGTGCTATCTTGCCTATCTCAAGAGGCAAAAATGCTAACTTGCGCATCTAGCAAAGTGAGCAAAATTTTCAAGAAGCAAGAGTTGCCTTCTTGAACATCTCTAATTTGCTAGCTTGCATGATGTAGAACTTGCTATCTTGAACATTACCAAAAGTGCTATCTTATATGCTATAAAACTTGCATATCTAAAACTTGATAGCATGAATGTTCTAAGCATGATGTAACACTTGCTAAATCTTCTAGCTACAAGATTGCATGATGATAAAACTTGATATTATGATTTTCATGCAATGAGTTGAACCAATATCACACACAAACGATTAATTGTGATACTTCTCCTTTTTGTTGATGACAAAGGGGGAGAAGTATGTTGATGACATGACATGTGATGCATAAGTTTATGCATATGTTCATGTTGACGTGTTGCAAGTATTCATGATGAATATTGCAATGACTTGAATTCAGTTTGAATTCAAGGTTCTATCAATATGGCATATTGATAGGGGGAGTTTATTTAAACTCCGGGAGTTAAGTTTAACTCTGTCATCAAGTGGTTGTCATCATCAAAAAGGGGGAGATTGTTGAATCTCGTATTTTGATGATGAAACTACTTGATATATGTTTATGATTTAATCTGCATTTTGAGTGACGCAGGATGCTTCGATCAGGATGAGACAATTAAAGCAGGAAAATCATGTTGTGCCGAAGGAACATGTCAGAAGATTGGACGTCGGGCGGTGGATCGGTCGACGTATCGACAGAAGGCATCGGGCCGTGGACTCGGGCATCGGGCCAAGAAGAGCGGGTATTGTGCCAAGGATATCGGAGTTGCGGAGTCAACTGACCGATTGGGCAATAGGCTGCAGAAGAGGACGATGCGCCGAAGAATCGGACGAAGCGTAGAGGGACCAATGACATGTCGGACAACTTGGTTAATTGCTTAGGATTAATTGTCTCGATCGAAGTTTTGTTTTGGTGTGCAGGATTAACTACGATGAAAGTTAGACAAGCAGCAGGAGTTGCGCCGGAGTCAAGATCATGATCACGTTGGGAGTTCGAGAGTTCGACGGAAGTTCGAACGGTCGTCGGAGGTTCTGCGAGAACAGATCCGAGAAGTCCGGAAGCTTGCCAAGCGAAGCTCGTCGGAACTCGCCAAGTGGATCGTCGCAAAATCCAGGAGTTTGCCGGAAGTCCGCAGAAGCATCACCGAGGGTTCATCGGATGATCGACGGAAGTTCGCCGGAAACTCGCCGGAAGAAGCGATTGACGTACCGAAGCAAAGCTGCAGAAATTGTCTTAGATTTAACCGTAGTTAGCACGTTGATTAAGTTAGAAATGGGAGGTGATCCCATTAGCTTAGTCCTGGGGCAATTGGGCCCCTGAAGAACTCAAATTGGGTCGAATGGTTCAACCCATTCGGACCCAAGTTGCTGTGGGCGGTGCAACCGCCCCAGCCAAGAGGTGCAACAGCCCAGGCTATGTCTCCCAGCGAGATTGGGCGGTGCAACCGCCCCAGCCAAGAGGTGCAACCGCCCAGAGCTCAGTCTTTGAGCTAGACTGGGCGGTGCAACCTCCTCTGTCAAGAGGTAGCACCGCCAGAGCTCAAGTTTCGAGCTCTGCCAAGCGGAGCAACCACCGAGCTCAGACTTCGAGCTCTGCCAGGCGGTGCAACCACCGAGCTCAGTCTTCGAGCTCTGCCAGGCGGTGCAACCACCGAGCTCAGTCTTCGAGCTCTGGCAGAGAGGTGTATCAGCCTGAGCTCAGTTTCGAGCTCTGCCAGGTGATGCAACCACCGAGCTCAGACTTCGAGCTCTGCCAGGCGGTGCAACCACCGAGCTCAGTCTTCGAGCTCTGCCAGGCGGTGCAACCATCGATCTCAGTCTTCGAGCTCTGGCAGAGAGGTGCAATCGCCTGAGCTTAGTCGTCGAGCTCTGCCAGGCGGTGCCACCTCTCCAGTCAAGAGGTGCAACCGCCTGATCCCAGAATTCTGGGATTTGATCGATTTGATCGTTTTGAGCTCCAAATTTGAACTGGGTTGGGGCCTATAAATACCCCACCCATTCAGCACTGAACAGATACAGATCCACACCGAATTCTTGATCTTTTTAGTGATTCTAAGAGCTCAAATTTGTAAAGTCCTAAAGTTCTCCTCCTTCTGTTCTTCAAGTCTTGAGTTGTAAAGAGAGGAGAGAAAAGATCTGTGAAGGTTGTCTCCTGAGCCTGTCAAAAGGAGAGAAACTGTAAAAGGGCAGTTAGCCTTCGCCCATTGAAGGAAGGCAGCTAGTTGACGTCGGTGACCTCGTCGGAGGAGGAAGCCAAAAGTGGAGTAGGTCAAGACTGACCGAACCACTCTAAATCCCTGGTTTGCTTTTACCTTGAGCACTTTATCATTACTGCAAACCTCCTACATTGCTACTGCCCTCTGCGCCTTTACGAACGAGTTTCTAAGCTCTGATCTTTTAGAATCTGCTTTCAAACGTAAATCATGTTTTCGTACGATCTTCACACTGCAGTTTACGCTTACATTCGGATTCCATTTATAACTGCAAATTGCTTTCTACGTAAAACGCTTTTCAAGGTTCAAAACTGCTTTTAGACGCAAAACTACATTTAGACGTAAAATTACGTTTAGACGTAAAACTGCATTTAGACGCAAAACTACGTTTAGACGTAAAACTGCGTTTAGACGTAAAACTGCGTTTAGACGCAAAAATGCGTTTAGACGTAAAACTGCGTTTAGACGTAAAACTACGTTTAGACGTAAAACTGCGTTTGGACGTAAAACTGAGTTTAGACGCAAACTGCGCTTAGACGCAAACTGTGCTTAGACGCAAACTGCGCTTAGACGCAAACTGTGTTTAGACGCAAACTGCGCTTAGACGCAAACTGCGCTTAGACGCAAACTGCACTGTGATTCTGCTTTTATATCGAAATCGTTTTTTATCGGACGAACGCAGCTTTCGTTTTTAAAATCGCTGTAAGATTTCCGCTGCACTAATTCACCCCCCCCCCCCCCTCTTAGTGCTCTCGATCCTAACAATTGGTATCAGAGCGGGGTATTTCTCATTTCGGATTTACACCCGAGAGAAATGACTCTCCAAGAGGGCTTTTCGGTCTTTCGTCCACCGTTCTTTAACGGATTGGACTACACTTATTGGAAAACTCGAATGAGAGTTTTCTTGATTTCTCTAAATCTGGATTTATGGAGTATCATTGAAAATGGTTTTCAACTTCCCTCCAAACCGATGAACGAATGGTCGGATTTGGAGAAAAAGTAGTTTTCTTTAAACGCAAAGGCTATGAATGCCTTATTTTGCGCTTTGGATAAAAATGAGTTCAATCGGGTTTCTTTGTGCGAAACGGCTTTCGATATTTGGCGCACTCTTGAAATCACGCACGAAGGAACTAGTAGAGTCAAAGACTCGAAAGTTAATATTTTACTGCTTGATTTCGAGCTTTTTCATATGAAACCAAGCGAAACCGTTGTTGACATGTACACCCGTTTTACGGATGTCGTCAATGGTTTAAAATCACTTGGTAAAAGCTTTTCGGATTTTGAACTCGTAAACAAGATTTTGCGTTCTTTTTCTAAAATGTGGGATTCAAAAGTAACTGCAATACAAGAAGCTAAAAATCTAAACAACTTACCACTTGAAGAACTAATTGGTTCATTGATGACATATGAAATGGTGCACAATGCACATGATGAACATGTTGAACACAATCACCTTCCAAAGAACAGGAAGGATTTGGAACTCTGGACAAATGAATGCCACTTGAGCGATGACTCAAGTGATGAGGACAATGATGAACAAACCAACCTTCCAAAGAACAGGAAGGATTTGGGACATAGAACATTTGAAGACCACTCGAGCGTAAGCTCAAGTGATGGTGAACTTAAACTAAAATGAAACGAAAATTAAAAAGCAAAAAGAATGGAATTACTTGCTTTAAACGCAAGAAGAAGAACAAAAATTGGGATGAATCGAGCTCATCTGAAGACGAGAAAGTCAACAAAAGCAGGACGGCAAACCACGCCTTACTAGCCTACGACATTGAGGTAATTAAAATGCCTTTGGTTTATTTTAAAATTACTTGATGCTTTCATGATATATTTTCTTTTTTAGTTTAGAATTAATTTTCTTGAAAATTGCATGTTTAAAAAATAAAAATATAAAAATTATGATCATGCCGATAATTTCGAAAATGATAATATTGCATGATAAACAAACAAAATGATTTTGATCATGGTTAAGAAGTAATAATGTGTATCATGTTTGATTAACATTGTTGAATGAAATCACGTTTGATTTAAAGTAATGCATAAAGATGTAATATTAAATGGTTATTAACAATTTTATGCATGAGATTTTAAGTTATCCATAATCATGAGCTTGTTTGATCTTCTTGATTTAATTTCAAGATCTATAGCAAAAATCATGTCTGAATATATGAAAGTGTTAATTTCATTTTCGGATTCACTTAACAATTGGTATCCTAACAATCAAATTTTCTCATACACTTATAAAAAATATTTTTCTAAAATAGATTTGATGAAATGATTCCTGCTTATAAATTCCATCTTGAAATATGAATGATAGTGTGTTTGCTTGCAAAGATTTGTTTCACATTCATATCTCCTATGATTCATGTGCAGAAAAAGAATTTATAAATCATAATACAATGAGATTTCTTATGCAAAAATAAAGTGCTTTTGTGATTCTTTGCTAAAGAGAATAATCATAATCATGATCTTGATAATTATAACATGAAGCTCTTTATAAATCAAGATCATTCATTATGCTCCCTGCATTTATCAAAAAGGGTTTCTTCAAATGAAATGCAATTCAATGAAGTGTCATATTGATATCTTGAAACTTGGAATATTTTAAAATGTGATCTTGATAAGAATGTTTCAAGTTGCTCTTTATACTATATCTTTTCGAATGAATCATGAGCCTTGATATCATATATTTCATAATACAAGATTTATTTGCCTTATGTCTTGAACTTTCATGCTTATCTTAATTTGGCATATAAAGACTAAGGCATGCTTAGATGAAAAAGAATCTCTTAAAAAAAAAAAAATGCTTTTCCCATCTGATCGAGATTAATGATTTCATGATATTTTGTGAATCTCGAAATTAATTTTAATGACTTGATTATGAATTTCAAGTTAATGATTTGATTTGAATAAGTTTTATCTAAATCATAATCTTGATCTTGCAAAATTGAAGTCACAAATAATATCTTGCGGTATTCATGGATTGAAACATTGTATGCTTAAATTAATCATTCTCCTATTCCTTAAAAGCCTTATGTGATGAATGAAAACTAACTTGCTTTATGATGAATCACGAATCATGACTTGATCTATGATGTAAATGCCTTGAAATGATTGAAATATTTAACACTTTTATGCTCTTCCCCCTACTTTCTTCTTGTTTTCAATGATAAAATGAGGAGAAGTTTTGATCATGCATGGTAGGATATAATTTGACAAATTTGATACCATCATGATATGACACATTTATGATGTGCAATTATGCATGCAATACTTGTGCTTTCTAATTATGATGTGATGTATTGCATATGATGTAAATCATGATTTAAAATGCTATGAGTGCCAAGTTACACATTTTGAGAAGAAATTGTTATATTGAAACATTAATGTAATTATGAATGGTGATATGATATCATGCATGTAATACTTCAATAATGATGCATGCAATGATAAAATATTCATGATGAAAAATTGTCTTGACATTCATAACTTGATTATTCATCATTTGTCATGATTTTGAAATCGTTGTAAAAGGAAAAGAGAACTACAAAACTGTATTCTCTCTTTCTTTTTTTTTACAATGACAAAGGGGGAGATAGCTAGCTTGTACAAGTCAAGAAGATGCAAAAACTTGATTGCTAGCTTGCCTATTTTAAGTAGCAAAGATTGCTAACTTGCTTATTTCAAGAAGAAAAATTGTCTTCTTGAACATCACTATCTTGAATATCTCAAGAAGCAAAACTTGCAATTTGCACATTGCAATAGGAAGCAAGAATCATGAGCTTACACAAGAAAGCTATCTTGCATTTGCTTTCGAAATTTTTGCTAGCTTATATATTGTGAAACCTGTATATCGTAAAAATTGCTAGCTTGTTGGTCTAAAGAGAAGCAAAAAGTTGCTATCTCAAAAGAAGCAAATGTGCTATCTTGCCTATCTCAAGAGGCAAAAATGCTAACTTGCGCATCTAGCAAAGTGAGCAAAATTTTCAAGAAGCAAGAGTTGCCTTCTTGAACATCTCTAATTTGCTAGCTTGCATGATGTAGAACTTGCTATCTTGAACATTACCAAAAGTGCTATCTTATATGCTATAAAACTTGCATATCTAAAACTTGATAGCATGAATGTTCTAAGCATGATGTAACACTTGCTAAATCTTCTAGCTACAAGATTACATGATGATAAAACTTGATATTATGATTTTCATGCAATGAGTTGAACCAATATCACACACAAACGATTAATTGTGATACTTCTCCTTTTTGTTGATGACAAAGGGGGAGAAGTATGTTGATGACATGACATGTGATGCATAAGTTTATGCATATGTTCATGTTGACGTGTTGCAAGTATTCATGATGAATATTGCAATGACTTGAATTCAGTTTGAATTCAAGGTTCTATCAATATGGCATATTGATAGGGGGAGTTTATTTAAACTCCGGGAGTTAAGTTTAACTCTGTCATCAAGTGGTTGTCATCATCAAAAAGGGGGAGATTGTTGAATCTCGTATTTTGATGATGAAACTACTTGATATATGTTTATGATTTAATCTGCATTTTGAGTGACACAGGATGCTTCGATCAGGATGAGACAATTAAAGCAGGAAAATCATGTTGTGCCGAAGGAACATGTCAGAAGATTGGACGTCGGGCGGTGGATCGGTCGACGTATCGACAGAAGGCATCGGGCCGTGGACTCGGGCATCGGGCCAAGAAGAGCGGGTATTGTGCCAAGGATATCGGAGTTGCGGAGTCAACTGACCGATTGGGCAATAGGCTGCAGAAGAGGACGATGCGCCGAAGAATCGGACGAAGCGTCGAGGGACCAATGACATGTCGGACAACTTGGTTAATTGCTTAGGATTAATTGTCTCGATCGAAGTTTTGTTTTGGTGTGTAGGATTAACTACGATGAAAGTTAGACAAGCAGCAGGAGTTGCGCCGGAGTCAAGATCATGATCACGTTGGGAGTTCGAGAGTTCGACGGAAGTTCGGACGGTCGTCGGAGGTTCTGCGAGAACAGATCCGAGAAGTCCGGAAGCTTGCCAAGCGAAGCTCGTCGGAACTCGCCAAGTGGATCGTCGCAAAATCCAGGAGTTTGCCGGAAGTCCGCAGAAGCATCACCGAGGGTTCATCGGATGATCGACGGAAGTTCGCCGGAAACTCGCCGGAAGAAGCGATTGACGTACCGAAGCAAAGCTGCAGAAATTGTCTTAGATTTAACCGTAGTTAGCACGTTGATTAAGTTAGAAATGGGAGGTGATCCCATTAGCTTAGTCCTGGGGCAATTGGGCCCCTGAAGAACTCAAATTGGGTCGAATGGTTCAACCCATTCGGACCCAAGTTGCTGTGGGCGGTGCAACCGCCCCAGCCAAGAGGTGCAACCGCCCAGAGCTCAGTCTTCGAGCTAGACTGGGCGGTGCAACCTCCTCTGTCAAGAGGTAGCACCGCCAGAGCTCAAGTTTCGAGCTCTGCCAGGCGGAGCAACCACCGAGCTCAGACTTCGAGCTCTGCCAGGCGGTGCAACCACCGAGCTCAGTCTTCGAGCTCTGCCAGGCGGTGCAACCACCGAGCTCAGTCTTCGAGCTCTGGCAGAGAGGTGCATCAGCCTGAGCTCAGTTTCGAGCTCTGCCAGGTGATGCAACCACCGAGCTCAGACTTCGAGCTCTGCCAGGCGGTACAACCACCGAGCTCAGTCTTCGAGCTCTGCCAGGCGGTGCAACCATCGAGCTCAGTCTTCAAGCTCTGGCAGAGAGGTGCAATCGCCTGAGCTTAGTCGTCGAGCTCTGCCAGGCGGTGCCACCTCTCCAGTCAAGAGGTGCAACCGCCTGATCCCAGAATTCTGGGATTTGATCGATTTGATCGTTTTGAGCTCCAAATTTGAATTGGGTTGGGGCCTATAAATACCCCACCCATTCAGCACTGAACAGATACAGATCCACACCGAATTCTTGATCTTTTCAGTGATTCTAAGAGCTCAAATTTGTAAAGTCCTAAAGTTCTCCTCCTTCTGTTCTTCAAGTCTTGAGTTGTAAAGAGAGGAGAGAAAGGATCTGTGAAGGTTGTCTCCTGAGCCTGTCAAAAGGAGAGAAACTGTAAAAGGGCAGTTAGCCTTCGCCCATTGAAGGAAGGCAGCTAGTTGACGTCGGTGACCTCGTCGGAGGAGGAAGCCAAAAGTGGAGTAGGTCAAGACTGACCGAACCACTCTAAATCCCTGGTTTGCTTTTACCTTGAGCACTTTATCATTACTGCAAACCTCCTACATTGCTACTGCCCTCTGCGCCTTTACGAACGAGTTTCTAAGCTCTGATCTTTCAGAATCTGCATTCAAACGTAAATCATGTTTTCGTACGATCTTCACACTGCAGTTTACGCTTACATTCGGATTCCATTTATAACTGCAAATTGCTTTCTACGTAAAACGCTTTTCAAGGTTCAAAACTGCTTTTAGACGCAAAACTACATTTAGACGTAAAATTACGTTTAGACGTAAAACTGCGTTTAGACGCAAAACTACGTTTAGACGTAAAACTGCGTTTAGACGTAAAACTGCGTTTAGACGCAAAACTGCGTTTAGACGTAAAACTACGTTTAGACGTAAAACTGCGTTTGGACGTAAAACTGAGTTTAGACGCAAACTGCGCTTAGACGCAAACTGTGCTTAGACGCAAACTGCGCTTAGACGCAAACTGTGTTTAGACGCAAACTGCGCTTAGACGCAAACTGCACTGTGATTCTGCTTTTATATCGAAATCGTTTTTTATCGGACGAACGCAGCTTTCGTTTTTAAAATCGCTGTAAGATTTCCGCTGCACTAATTCACCCCCCCCGCTCTTAGTGCTCTCGATCCTAACACAATCCCTTCTCCCTTATGTGAAGGAATATTTCCGTTCGGGACGAGTTCAAGGCTGGGAGAGGGGGCCTCGAAGTCGGCGGGTCGGATCGGTCCAACCTGCGCCGAGATGCCGCGGGTTGCTGTTGCCAGGGCGGCTCTGACTTGGTCCCTTTGTGTCCCCCAGGTCTCCCGACCATCCATGCTTCCGCGGCGACGAACTGGCTGGCATGTTGGAGCATCTCGGGTACCGTTGTGGGGGGTCGCTCAACTAGGGACCAGAAGAACCGGGAGGGTCGTAAGCCTATCATGAATGCCTGCATCAATAGAGAAGGGTGAGCGTCTCCCTCGGATCTGTGTCGTGAAGCGGTTCAAGAAGTGGGAGAGGGACTCATCCTCCCTTTGGTTGAGCCCGAGGAGCAATGCCACGGACGGCTTCGGGCGGGCATAGGCGAGGAAGTTGAGATCAAAGTCCCGGGCGAGCTGGTCAAAGGAAGAGATGGTCCTAGCCTTGAGACCGTCGTACCATGCGCGGGCCGGTCCCCTCAAAGTCGTTGGGAACGCCCTGCACATCAAGGCGTCAGAAGTCCCATATAGCGCCATTTGGGCGCGAAACACGGCTACGTGATCCGCGGGGTCAGTGGCGCCGTCATAGGCATCCAGAGATGGGAGTTGAAAGTGTGGTGGGATGGCTTGATCTTGTATCTCGGGTGCGAATGGGGACCCTTGGTATCCATCCGCTCCGGGCTCCCCTTTCGACCTGCGCATCTCTTGTTGCACTTCGTTGAGGCGTTGGTTGAAGAGACGCAACTAGGCTTGCAGGGCTTTCATCGGGTTTGCGGACGACCGCTCGGGCTCCGGGTGACTCGACGTGCCTTTCGCCTCTCGGTCCCCGAGCCGGGCCGTTTGGTCTTAAGGCGACAGAGGGGGCTCGTTGAGCGACGTGCGCATCCGGGGGGCGGGTTCTCGCTGTTGCAGAGGCCGGGTTGCATGTGGGGGCGTTGGCTGGGAGACGAGCGGGATGATAGTCTGCACCACACCCGCTAGCGCCCGCACTTGGTGGGCAAGATCGTGGAAGACTTCGGGCGAAATTGATGGTGGGCCGACGGGGGCGTCGGGCAGCGACAAGCCCGGGTCGTTGAATAGCCGCTAGTATCGCTCCGAAGTTGTGGCGGGGCGTTCGTCTCGGAGCTCCTCCTGCGAGGGGTGATCCCTTGGGGTCCTGACCGAGCGTGACCCCGTGGCTACGGGTTCGCGGAAGTGGGTCTGCTGATCAGTCGACATTCGGGCCCTCCTTCTAGCGCCAATTTGTTGCGAGGGGCAACTGTATGCCGTGGGCTCGGGGCCGATGTGGCTTAGTTCAGGTCCGAATGTGCGAGGATCTGGCACTGTGCTCCTTGGGCCAGCTGGGGTGGTCGGTCGAAGCTGTCCGGATGGGATGTAGTGTGAGGGGTGGAGCCTTGGCGTGGCGTCAGAAAGGTGTGACCTCGCCCTGGTTCTTGCACACAGGTCGGTTCGGGAGCTTAACCCGACCCCTTTCAAATTTTATATTTTAGGTCGATGTGTGTGTAGTTGGCTCAACTATTGACAGATTCCTCGGATGAATATTTTCCCTCTCATTTTCTTTTTCTCTTCTTCTTCATCATTATTATTTTTTTATTTGGATTATAGAGGCATATTTTATGTTGCTTAGTTAATCCTGATATTGTTAACCTGCTTTTTTATAAGCTTGTTTTAGCTATGTAAAGCGTTTTGGGCCATTACACGATAGGCTTAATGATGAACTTTTTGATCCCTAAGCTTGCGCAAATCGGTATGCATTTATTATATAAAGCAAATGAAGAATTTATGTCATATTATAGTTGTTTGTTTTTGTTTTTTTAAGTATTTTACTTTGTTGAAACACTTTTGTTCTTGTCGCAGTGTGAGTTATCAATACACTGCACAACCCTCGTTGACGAAACACAAAACGAAAAGGAAAGAAGACATGGTATAGAACTCTTTGTTTATTAGAACATCAAGACTGGAATTCTGCTATTAATTTTCCTTTTTTTTGCAATACGCAACAACAAATAGGAAATAATTGCAAGATGTTTACAGATTATTCTCCAAGTCTCGAATTCCATCCCCTTGCAGTGGCCTTCTTCCCGACCACATCCCTGGAAAAGACGACGATGACGACGTCTCTCCGATGGTCGTCGCTGAGGAGGCAGACGAACTCGCAACACTCCTCTCGCTGGAGTCGGCCTCGGTCCGGCAGACCGGGCACGTGGAGCTGGAGAGCAGCCACCGGTCGATGCACTCCGCATGAAACGTGTGCTGGCAAGCCGGCAGCATCCGCAGCGTCTCCCCTTCCTCCACCGTGCTCAGGCACACGGCGCAGTCCAGCGACGTCCACTTGCCCTTGCCGTCGCCGTCACCATGGCGATAGGCGAAGGAAGGGAGAGCGGCGACGGCGGAGGGATCGAGGCCAGCCTTGGGTCGTCGGTCATGGGCAGGGCCTGCGGGAGGAAGCTGAGGCAGGAGACGGTACCGGACGTAGACGAAGACTACAAAGAGGACGACGAAGCCGCTGAAGGAGAGGCCGATGAGCTCGATGGTGGCTTTCAGATTGCAGCAGGCTGTTTGGTCTGCCATAAGGATCGCTTCGCCGTGGAGAACTCACCTTGCTGTTTATCTGCGAGTGATGGCATCCGTGGAGGCATTTCTATCTTTCCACATAGAGTTGACTCGACTCGGTGCGATAAGAACGGTAACCCTTTCTTCTTCTAATCCACATAGGAATCTCCGTTGATTCGTGCTTTATATTTAGGAATTAGAAGGAAAGGGATAGATACATATAGGTCGAGCTCAGCCTTCGCCTAGAAAAGAACATAAAGTATATATATCTTATGAGAGAGATGATACAATTTGGAAAGTAGCTAAACAGTGTGCTATGAAGGTATATTTCTACGGCTGTTTGCCTTTTCCATGATTATTCTGCAGGCACGCAGCGGAGTTTTAGTTGCACATCCAACCTACACATACTTCGATAGATACACGGAAGATGTACATCTGAACAACAAATAAAATATAGGAAGCAATCATAGCTTACAAAGTTGGTTTCGATCTTCAACTGGTTGTTGTCTTGTTGATGATAGTGAGAAATGAGGAACCGAGCTGGGGGCTTCTTCTACGAAGCCATATGCGCATCTAAGAATCGGTAACGTTGATCATCCACTTCCATCTTATCTGTCAGGGAGTCATAGAGAATGTGCTTGACGAGATCCTTTCTTGAGATTTCAACCAGAAACGGGACATAAAAGTTGTACTAGTCTGTTGGTGTGCGATCTATGGTCGAGAAGAACACGAAATGGTAAAGCAATGAATGAAGATCACCAAAAGAGGCACTCATCTTCAAATCCATCAATGGCGAGGAGCAGAGGAAGCAGAGGGAGGCTTGTCGGTGATGCTGTCGTGTTTCTCTTCCCCTTGGATTCGTGCAGGGATGTGGAACCCTGAGAAACTGGCAACGGACTTGAATCCTATGGGTGACGTGCATGGATGAACCTTTGTTTGCACCCGGTGATCAGCTCCGGCGTCGACAGTGTCCTCCCGGGCATGAACCACGGGCGAGTTACCGGACTGAAGGGGCCCCCTCTGAAAGAAAAGCTGGCTTTGGCCGAGCACCGAGTGCAGTGGCACCGCCGAACCGAACGCTTCTTCTCCACCTCGGCCACTCGATTCCACCACATTCCATGGGACAATCCGCTGGTTCTGTTCGGCCAAACCGGTTGAGACAGAGGCTGCGTTGAATGCCAAATTGGCGGAGCTCAAGAAATGAGCATCGGACGTGGCAGCATTTGGGCTCCGGAGGCATTGGGCGTGGTGGTGCTGCTGGTGGCCGGATTCCAGAGTGTGAAAGACTGGGTCTTGGAAGGATTGGAGGGAGAGGCGGAGGTCTTGAGCTTGGCTACTGGTTCGTGATGGAAGGTCTGACAAGTAGCTGTCTAATCTGATGGAAGGGGTAGCAAATGGAGCCGCAGTAGCAGAAGCCACCATGGGGCAGAAGAACTTGATGACATCGGCAAGAGTTTCGGAGTCCAAAAGCGGAGCCCCAACTGCAAATGGCTCCCCGCTAAACTCCGTCATGCTCTGCTCGGTGGAGGGGAATTGATCGGACGGCGGAGGACGGCAGGAGGAAGATGCAGTGTGGGGGGCGGTGAGGTTGGAAGCAGAGGGGGTCCAGGGAGGGAGTTCGGCGAGCTTGTCGATGGCGGCCTTGGCGTTCTTAATGAGCCAGTCGACGGCCTTGCTGGGACGGTCGTAGCCAAGGCGGTCTTGGACGTCATAGAACTGGATTGCAGTGTGGGCGGAGAGGCGGACGCGGCGGTCCCGAAGGCCCTTGGCGGTGCACACCTTGCTGTGGCGGTCCTTGCGGCCGGTGGACCGCACGATGTGGCCGGCATGCACCTCTACGATCTCCCCGACCGAGCCGCCCCGCACCCAGTCGTTCAACGAACGGTTCTGGGGCCTTTGTTGATGGTGGTGGAGACTGAGCTGGTTGTAACCGAGGCCGTGATGGCTATGACCCTTCCCCATCCCTCTCAGGAAGGCGGACGTACTCGGACGACGAAGCCGTGGCAGCTGAAGACGAAGGAGGAAAACACAAGCTGGTGGTGCATATGATGAATCTAATTGAATGCGGAAGATACTAATTCCTTCTCCTTCGTCTTACATTCCTGTTCCAGCCTTCGATCCTACGGACTTACGGCTAGTAGTAGATTTTGTTGACCTCAGATTCCTTTTGCCGCCCGCTTCTTGTGCTTCTCCTGCCGCTTCTTCCAAAAGTTCTGAACGTCCAACTCCATGTATCCAAACACCCATTACCTCAGCTCTTAAACCACCACCAACACAATCCTCTCTGAGATTAAAACATCTAAAAGGAACACAAGGAGCACAGGGACTTATCACTGCTACTTCAGCTCGGATCTTGCAAGGTGATCAACAGCACGGCCGAGGACAAAGTAGATATCTTCGACCTGAGACTGTTTCAAGAGGAGAAGCACAACCGGCGGAAGAAGAGGGTTTGGGTTTTCGTTGGAGGGAAGCAGATAGAGAAAGCTTCGGGTGGGCCTGCACCTAATATACGAAAGAAGAACCCAACCTGTCGATGCCAGCTTTGGGAAGACGGTAGGGAGAGACAGTGAGGGAGAGGGAGGAGGAGGTGAGAGAGGGCAAGCGCTACAGCTAAAGGATCCTTACGATCGCACCCATCTCCCAGACAAAACCCCAACAACATCAGCAGCCTTAGACTGCCGAGTTCTCAGTGAGTCGTTGTAGAGCTAAGAAAAAAGCGCAACGTTCCTCACTCGATCTATGTTTCTCTGTGTCTCTGTCGTTTCCTTTGTAGCTTTCGTCAGTGAGTCTCTACACCTTTTGCTGTTCCACTGAGTCCTTAATACTCCATTGCCAAACCGCCTTACATTCGTCCTTTCCCCTTCTCTTCTCCCAAAGCCACCGTCGTCAACTGTAATTTAATCGGATCCAATGATCGTCCAATCTAAATCTAATTTAATTGGATCACTTTCAGCACAATCCGACCCGCTAGCTAATGGACCGGCTTCAAAACCAACGACGTGTTTATTGGCGGGTCAGGTCCGGTTCATTGCATCTCTGCTCGACACGTCCCGTTTCCCGTTCCCTGTGGAATACCACCGTGATATGAAACGGCATGAATTGGAGGTCGGCGCTGACGAGAGCTTCGGCCATGGCGGCATCCCCCGGCCCAAACCAGAACGCCCTCTCCAATCTCGCCGCGTCGGGCCGCAGCAGCCACCGGCTCCTGCGCCTTGCCCAGCAGCTCCGCCTCTACCGGCCCTCTCCCCTGTCCTCCGATGCCGACGAGACCGTGGTCGATGACCGCGGCAAGGTCTTCTCCGCCATGGCTCTACCGGAGTCTGCCGCCGCCGCCGCCGCCGGGCACCTCACCGGCAGCGGTGCTACGGAGAAGCTCGCCCCCAAGCGGGCCGCGGTCCTCGTTTGCCTCTTCGAGGGCGACCGCGGCGAATTTCGCGTCATCCTCACCAAGCGCTCCTCCAACCTTTCCACTCACTCCGGTGATTCTATTCTCCCTTTATAAACCCTGTTTGATTCCATTAAATAGGGGGACCTTCAGCCTGGGGATGGAAGGTGTGACCTTTTCGCCCAATTTTGGGATGTGGGTGCAGGTGAAGTCTCGCTTCCAGGGGGCAAGGCGGACGAGGGCGATGCGGACGACCGGGAGACGGCATTGAGGGAAGCCAAAGAAGAGATTGGGCTTGATCCGTCCCTTGTCACCATCGTCGCCGTCCTCGAACCTTTCTTATCTAAGGTATCAATAGTCGTACCAATCTCAAAGATAATTGTCATATTCTTCAACTGTTAATAAGCAAATTTGCTCAATTTATCATCAATTCAGTCTACATAGTTTCAAATACATATTGATCTGATGCTGAAATTGAGCAGGCAACAGGGGGTAGGAGCACTTGAAAATTATTATGACTGCATACTTTAAATCGTGAATATTACTATTTGCAATCCCTTTTTTTTGTTATTTACAACCCTACGTTAAGAAATTTGAATATTCCTAAGGTATCCGTTCATCAATAGACATATATATCTCCTTAATTTATAACTTAATTATAATAAAATCTTTTCACTCCTTGCCTATAATCTCTTTTTTTTTTCCTTATTCTTCTCCTCATCCTCTTAATCGCCAAGGGTGTCATAAAATGATGAGAAAAAGACGGATGATGAAATGAGACAAATTGAAGATCGAAGAGGAGGAAGTGAGAAATAGTTTTTAACGTTTGTTATAATGATTTAATATTTCTAGGGTTACGTACGTTCTGTAATAACTAAGAAGAAATAATTTTCTAAGTCAGTTGCAATAACCTTGAAGATGTTATGTTCCGGGCCTTTGCAAACGATCCTTTAGGGTGCACAGGCAGGAGCTGTGGAGAAGGACGAAAAGAAAAAGATGAGGGCAAAAACAAAATTAAAACGGTTGTAAATAATAATATATTATTTTTTTAATTTTTAAGGGATTATGAGTAGTAAGAAAGCGGCTCTAAATAGTAAGCTCCTAAATCTTTAGTAATTGAATACTTATAAGTTGCATTTGTTGCTGAGCTTTCTGGGTTGTTCTTACTTCAGTAATCTGTTGTTGGGGGAAGGATGTTGCAGGGGAACTATATACTGGACATAATCCATTTCTTTATCTACTTAAATTGATTGGTTGATGGCAAATCAATTGGATGATACATGGTCCAATAATATAAGAGACAAAAGCTACACAAACATTATTCCTCATTTGAATGATCTCCTCACCCGATGTTACATAAATTCAATCATTCACTATGTAGTTCAGGAGCTTTGGAGGTAAAAAAGAAGTGGCTACCTCAAGCAATAGATTCTATTGCTGATGTTTGTGATTGGAATAGGATCCTTATTTTGCTAGTGAGGTTTTCCAAAGCTTTATTCTCTGATACACTTTGTACCATCAACAAGCATAATACACATACCATTAATGATAATTATTTGATGTGCATTTTTAAAGTGGATCATGTACAGGATAGGTGATATACATCTCGACTGCAAGTACCACAAAAATATAAAGATGTGCCAAAGTATTAGCACTTTTGTGTTTGAATAAGATCAGATCAACTAAATGCAAGTTTGTGCTCATGCTGAAGCAATCAATTGCCTAGAGGTTGTGGCTTGGATCTTAGGGAGTAATAAGTTGTCCTTGCTTGTTACTTTATCCCGGGTTCATCTATTAAACATGAAGAAGTGTCTGTAACTTCAGCTTCTTGCAGCAACCAAACTCCCTTTAATTGCCTTAGACATTGCAGCTTCTTTCGAGACTCATCCCTGTATTCGCCATACCAGTGACCCAACTCCTTTTAATTGCTTTGGACATCACAGCATCTTCTGAGAGTCGCCCCTGTAATCGGCATACTTCCAAACAAGCAGGCATTCAGACCGGCTGCAAACACCTCTGAGGTGGATGAAATATTCGATGTGCCTCTGGAGATGTTCTTGAAGGTATCTTTATTTTATTTTATTATTTTGTCGTAGTTGTCAATACACCATTCTTGATTTAAATATTTGTTTTTAAGGGTCCTACTCATTGTATTTGCAGGATGAGAACCGGAGGTCAGAGGGAAGAGACTGGATGGGAGTCAACTATCTGGTTCATTACTTTGATTACATAGCAGGAAATAAGAAATTTGTGATATGGGGTCTGACTGCTGGAATTCTAATTCGTGTTGCCTCAGTTGTATATCGGAGGCCGCCTTCTTTCATCGAGCAAATTTCTAAACTATAGATCCCAGGTTTTACCAATGGGAATTCTTTGGTTCCAGCTACTCAAATTCCATTATGATGACAAAGCAGTAAATATAACTGTAGTATTAATTGTAAATTTCTCAATGGCTTTCTGAATCTGTCTGCAGTATTCTTATGTTCTCATTCAAGGGGAAATTGATGGAAATTATCAATAATGTGGCCAGTGAAGTTGTTCCTTGTCTTAAAATTCTTAAAGCTGGGAAGCTAATCAATAAATAAGCAGGCTAATTTTATTTTTATCTTCCTGTCAGATGTAAGAAAGAGTATTGGCAATCAGATACATTGCATGTATGCTTTTCTCACTAACTTATTAGCAATCCTGACATGTTGAGATGAAACATAATAAAATGATATGTGGTTGATGTGAACTGTTACTTTGTCGATTAAGTATATAGTATTTAGATTTGAATCTACCATGGCATTCATGAATGACTGAATTGGATTCTTCCAGCTTCAATGTGCTAGTGAACTTAATAGGACTACAGCAGCTGAATCAGGATGATCAAATAGTCAGTACATCAAATCATAACAGTACTACACTCAGCATGATATCTCCCATGGAATTAGCTCGCAAATATCTTCATGTCCGCTCTGAAGCTTTGCATCACCTTCTCAGGCAAAGAAATCAGCACCTTGAATCCATTCTTCTTCTCCACCTCATCTGCGCCATTAGGCAAGAGAAAACAAGGCTCTAAGCTGCCAAGTAACCTCCAGGAGAGCGGCATCACGCTCACCGGACCACCCCACCCGAAATCGATGTCGGAGTGGCCCAAATGCCTCCAATCCGTGAAGGCGCTCACCCGCTTCCCGGCTGTGATCCCCTCGGCGTAATGGAGTTGTTGGAAGTCGATGTAGGACCTCACGTACTCATCCGTCACACTCTGCTTGCTTGTCTTGATCGACCTTGCCGTCTCCCACAGTGGTTGCTCCATTAGTTCTCTGGCGCTCAGCTGGACGTACACGGGGACGCAGACATTGCCCCAATACCCCGCGGGAAGTGCCGGTGCCGGTTTAAGTAGTCTCCTTATGTTCATGGAGTACACCAATTTCACGACCTCGTCCTGGGGAGTTCCTGAAGCTTTGATCCTGTATTAACAGGATTCTCATAGCAGAAGGTTCCCATTTGCACCATTCCAACAGAGTGAAACCTCTGAAGAAGAAGAAGAAGAAGAAGAAGAAGAAACGGACGTACCTGGCGCGCCATATGTAAGCACTCAAAGCTTCGAACGTGGTGCAGCTAGAACCGGCCTCCTCCGCGAGCCGGTTCCTGAGTCGCTCCATGCACGCCTCGCTCACATGGAAGCACTCCCTCACCAGCGGACCCTCGATGCTCGCTTCCACCACGTCGTACGGTCCGGAGCGGGCCACGTCGCCGTCGAACCCCAGGACGTGGCGGAACAGGGGCACCTCCACCCGAGCCGGACTCCTCGGTCCCAGCAGCTCGGCCCGCTCCCAGACAGGCTCCACCGCCGGTCGCTCAGCCCCGCGCGCGAAGCCCGCCACCGCGCTTAGGAACTGGGTGAACCCGGCGCCGTCGCAGAGGGCGAGGTGGACGCACGCGCCGAGGGCGAACCCGCCGCACGCGAGCCGAGTGACCTGTATCGCGAGCGGGTGGGCTAGCGCCTCGGCGGGGGCCGGGTCGGGCGCGAACCGGTCGAGGAGGGGCGATCCGGGCCGGGCGCTTAGCTCGGCGAGGGTGAGCGGCGAGGCGGCGCGGGTGAAAGGGATGCCCGTGGCGGGAGGCCTGACCTCGTGGCGATTGTCGGAGGGGCGGCGGAAGAGGGAGGCAGCAAGGGGAAAGAAGAGAGGGAGGGTGGCGGAGAGTGCGGCGGCGACGATGTCGGCAGGGTCTGCGGCGGAGGGAGAGGGAGAAGGGGCGTAGAGGCGGAGGGTGCGGAACGGAAGGTGGAGGATGCGGTCCGTGTCGAGGTGGGAAAGGGGGAGGGGTTGGTGGCAGGAAGGGAAGGGCGAGGAAGGGTAGACGAGGGTGGTGCCCAAGATCTGAATTTCCACCATACTCTCCTCTTTCTCGTGGAGTTCGCTTAGCCTCGGGAGCGAAGCTCAAAAGCGAAGGTTCGGCGGAGTTGGGTGGATGCGTTGGGGCTTGAAGCTGTCCAAGTGGATACTGGAGTGCCAATAACGATCGATGGTAGGTGAAGTGGCGAAACGGGCTTTATACTTAATAAAATAAAATATTTAATCAGTGATAAATAGAAAAATTATGATTTTTTTATTAAAAAAATTAACGATATAGGAAAAGAAATAAAATTAAATATTTTACTTTCATAAATATAAAGATCCTAATATAATCTTTTAAATATAAAAATTACGATACTAAAGATAATTAATTATAAGATTGTTACGGTAAGTAACTTTTTAACCGTGACTTCGGGGTCGACGCGGCTGGTTCAGGGCTCCAAATGACTCGGATCAGACGTGACTCCCTTTGAAGTCCCGGGGCAGTGGATGCGGGGGATCTCGCTGGGAAACTCCGCCTTGTCGAGCAGGCTTAACAGCGGTCGGGTGCCTGCACACAGGTCGGGTCGGTAGCTCGGCCCGACCCCTCCGACGATCAAGTCAGTGGGGAGAAGTATAGTATTGAGAGATCGATCCCCCCCCCCCTCTTTTCGGTTGGGAGCCGGGGGGTATTTATACAGGGGGTTTGATGTTACCTGATGGGCCATCCTACAGGAGGAGGGTCGTACCTCTGATGGCGTCTGTCGTCGTCGCGGGCGTTGCGTGGAGAGCCGAGCTTCGACAGGGTAAGGGGAGCGTCGGTCAGCCGAGGGGGTCTGGGTACGGTGGGTGTGGGCGCATGTCGTGTCGTCATTAACGTTCGTTCTGGGGCAGTGTGCCGCACATGGTGTTCGACGTGGGGGGTGTATTACGTCAAATCCGGGGTGCTATGTCAGGTCAGTTTTTTACCCCTATCAAAGATAATATGTAATTAATCCTGATGAATTATTGGAGGAGATGACGTTTACCAAAGTCACTACATTTCCGCAATAATCAACCTAAGACTGCATTTGTAACAACAGCATGGAAGTGTCTGCATGTTTTGCATGGCCAAAAAAAAAAAATTGCATCCAGAAATCATAAAAGAGTCGCAATTCAAAATAAATGCATGTTGGGTCCACTTGGACAATTTGGGCCATAAGCCCAAATCAACTAATTGGAGATTAGAGAGAACGAAATTAGGGTGAGATTAGAGTACGAGCGTGCAACGTGCGACGGCGTGCAGAGAAAAGAGGAGAGAGAAATAGAGAGGGAAAGTAAGATTTCTGAGTTTTTCTGCTTGACGATCGGTGGTCAAACGTTGTCAGTTTCGACCCAAATTTTATGTGGAGAATCCTTGCAGCAAACTCTACAATCCTAACGGTGTTGATCTGTAGTTTACCCTCTCTAAGGTACTTTTCTGTGATATCCATTTTGTGAGACTTAGAATTCTTTTTGGATGAGATCCACCTATATGCTGAAGATATGCTATTCTTGAGCCAAGATCTATGTTCTTGATGTTATTCTGATCCTCTAGTTATTCTAGAGAAGACCTATTGTAAACCTGTTATCATTATTCTTGATAGTGGAAGTTTGAGGTGGACTACGGTCCCGTGATTTTTCCCACATTGGGTTTTTCACGTTAAAAAGATTTGGTCTCACTGTGTGATTGATTTATTGCTCTATTGTTTATGCTGTGCTGATTGATATTAGCATTTTGATATCAAGTTAATATTTTGATGAGGAACCTATTTTGATACACAAAGAGGGAAAAGAATTATTCCGTATTAACAGGTTTCTTCCCAACAAGTGGTATCAGAGCATCAGGTTGTTTGGTGCTAGTTTTCTTGTGTGATTGAAATGGAGCAGTCAGATGGTATGATTAAATTGAACTCATCAAATTATTCCACTTGGAGGCGTCTAATGGAAGATTTGCTCTATTGCAAAGATTTGTATAAGCCTATCAAGGTTAAAGATAAACCTTCTATTATGGACGATGAAGAATGAGAAGTTCAACATAGAAAAGCTATTGCCTATATTAGAAGATGGATGGATATAAACTTGCATGAGCATATTTCAGATGAAATCAGAACTTGATGTTGTTTGGCAAAGGTTAGAAAATCTCTTTGCGAAAAAGACAGTGGGAAATAGAATTTCTCTCCTCAGAAGGCTTGTAAATTTGAAGTATAAAGATGGTGGTAACATTGTTGAGCATATAAGCCTATTTCAGAGTCTTGCAAACAAGTTGGTTGCTATAAAAATGAATATAGATGATGAGATGCAGGAATTATTACTTCTCAGTTCTTTACTAGAAAGTTGGGAAACATTTGTGGTGACTATTTGTAACTCCACGCCAGAGGGGACTCTAACCATAGATATGGTTAAAGACAGTTTGCTAAATGAAGATGCAAGAATGAAAGAATAGGGTGAATCTTCTTCTGGTGAATTTGTTACTGAAAAACAAGAAAGACGTGGAAGAAGTCATAGTAGAAATCCATATGGTTATAGAGGAAGATCCAAGTCTAGAAGAGATATCAAATGTTTTCACTGTAATAGGTCAGGTCACATGAAGAAAGAGTGTAGGTTTTGGAAGTGAGAACAGAATGAAATGAAGAAAAATGAGAAAGAGATCAATACAGTTGCTGCTGAAGGTAATATCACTATTGTCTGTGATGAAGGTTGTGTTAGCCTTGTAGCTCAGGACAGTAATTGGGTAATTGACTCTAGTGCTTCATTTCATGTTACTTCTCATGGTGATTTCTTTAGATCTTACAGTGCTGGTAATTTTGGTAATGTCAGAATGGGAAACAATGGTACATCTAAGATTGTGGGTATTGGAGATATTTGCTTGGAGACCAGTATTGGGAGCAAATTGATACTCAAAGATGTAAGACATGTTCCAGATATTCGTCTTAACTTGATATCTACAGGTAGACTTGATGATGAGGGCTTTGCACATTATTTTGGTGAAAGTAAATGGAAACTCACTAAAGGTTCTCTAATTGTGGCAAAAGGAAAGAAGATTAACTCTTTTTATGTCATGGAAGCTAAGCCACACAAAGGAGAGATTAATGCAATTCGAAAAGGTGAAAGTATAGATCTTTGGCATAAGAGGCTTGGACATATCAACGAGAAGAGACTTCAAACTCTTACTAGAAAGCAGTTCTTATCAGAGTTGCAAGGTACATCTCTTAAATCTTGTGATCATTGCTTAGTTGGAAAAACACATAGAGTTGCATTTCAGACATATCCATCATCTAGAAGATCTGATGTTATTGATTTAGTTCATACTGATGTTTGTACTATACAAACTAGAACTCTTGGAGGTGCTCTTTATTTTATTACTTTTATTGATGACCATTCTAGAAAAGTTTGGGCTTTTGCTTTGAAATCTAAAGACCAGGTACTCGATGCTTTTAAGGAGTTTCATGTTAATATTGAAAGAGAAACTGACAGAAAGCTAAAGTGTGTTCGATCAGATAATGGTGGCGAGTACAGGGGTCCTTTTGAGAATTATTGTAGGTTCCATGGTATCAGGCTTGAGAAAACAGTTCCTTAAACTCCTCAGCAGAACGGTGTGGCAGAAAGGATGAACAGAACCATTGAAGAAAGGATTAGGTGTATGCTTTCCCATGCCAAGTTACCAAAGTCATTTTGGGAGGAGGCTATGAGAACTACAGTTGACCTGATAAATCTTTCTCCATCAGTTCCTCTGCAAGGTGATATTCCAGAGAGAGTATGGAGAGAAAAAGATATATCTTATAATCATTTGAGAGTCTTTGGGTGTAAAGCATTTGTTCATATTCCCAAAGATGAGAGGTCCAAGCTTGATAATAAGGCAAAAGCATGTATCTTCTTGGGATATGGTCATGAAGAGTTTTGGTACAGATTATGGGATCCAGTGAACAAGAAGATTATTAGAAGCAGAGATGTTGTGTTTCTTGAAGACCAATTGTTTGATGATGGTGATAATGTTGAGAAGCCAGAAACCTCTGTTTATATTCCTTGGAGTTTGGGTCCAGTTCCTTCACCTGTAGTTCATGATGATAATGGGGGAGATGAACAAGAAGATTGTGGTGAGAATACTAGTGATGATACACCTACAGTTGATGATGCTGAACCAACTGAACAGGCACCTCCACCACCAGTTGAGATTCCATTGAGAAGATCCACTAGAGAGCGACAACCCTCTACCAGATATCCTCCACATGAGTATGTTATGCTTACTGACGGAGGAGAACCAGAAACTTACCAAGAAGCTATTCTACATGAGAATAAGAGTGAGTGGGTTAAAGCGATATCCTTGCTTGAGAACCACACCTATGACTTGGTAAAGCTGCCGAAAGAGAAGAAAGCTCTCAAGAATAAGTGGGTTTATAAATTGAAGACTGAAAATAATAGCTCACAACAAAGATACAAGGCACGACTAGTTGTGAAAGGATTCAGTCAGAAGAAAGGTATTGACTTTGAAGAAATATTTTCTCCGGTTGTGAAAATGTCCTCTATCCGAGTTATTCTTGGTTTGGCTGCCCGCTTGAATTTAGAAGTTGAGCAACTTGATGTAAAAACAACATTTCTTTATGGTGACTTAGAAGAAGAAGTTTACATGGAGCAACCAGAAAGTTTCAAAGTCAAGGGAAAAGAAAATCTGGTATGTAAGCTTAGGAAAAGCTTATATGGACTCAAACAGGCACATAGACAGTGGTACAAGAAGTTTGATTCCTTTATGATGAGCCAAGGGTATGATAGAACCACATCTGATCATTGTGTGTTTATGAAAAAATTTTCAGATGATGATTTTATTATTTTACAACTATATGTTGATGATATGTTGATTGTTGGCTATGATGTTGGAAAAATTGAAAAGCTTAAAAGAGAGCTAAGTCTTTTGCCATGAAAGACTTAGGATCGGTGAGACAAATACTTGGCATGAAGATTCTTCGTGATAGGAAGAAAAAGAAGATTTGGCTATCTCAGGAGACTTACATTGAAAAGGTTCTTGAAAGATTCAACATGAGTAAAGCCAAAGCAGTTTGTTCTCCACTTGCAGGTTATTTCAAGCTGAGTTCAAAACAATGTCCTACAAGTGAGAAAGAAAAAGAAGAAATATCCAGAGTGCCTTACTCATCTGCAGTAGGTAGTTTGATGTATGCTATGGTTTGTACTAGGCCAGATATAGCTCATGTAGTTGGAGTTGTTAGCCGATTTCTCTCAAATCCTGGAAAGGAACATTGGGCAGCAGTGAAATGGATATTAAGATATCTAAGAGGTACTTCCAGGTTTTGTTTATGTTTTGGTGATGATGAACCTGTGTTAGAAGGGTACACAGATGCAGACATGGCAAGTGATACTGATTCCAGGAAGTTCACTTCGGGATTCTTGATGACATTTGCAGGAGGAGTAGTCTCTTGGCAGTCTAAGTTATAGAAGTGTGTTGCTCTATCAACCACAGAAGCAGAATACATAGCAGTTACTGAAGCCTGCAAGGAAGCTTTATGGATGAAAAAGTTTCTATAGGAATTGGGCTTGAAACAGGAAGGATATACTGTTTACTGTGACAGTCAGAGCGCTATTCACCTCTCCAAGAATTCAACATATTGATGTGAGATATCACTGGATTCATGATGTGCTTGAGATGAAAGAATTACAGTTGGAAAAGGTGCATACCAATGATAATGGTTCAGATATGTTGACAAAGTCTTTGCCTAAGGAGAAGCTTGAAGCATGTAGGCGAAGAGCGGGCTTGGTACAACCCATCATATGAGCTGGAGGGGGAGAATTGTTGGGTCCAGTCCATATGTGGGCTTGGATAATTTGGGTCATAAGCCCAAATCAACTAATTGGAGATTAGAGAGAACGAAATTAGGGTGAGATTAGAGTAAGAGCGTGCAGCGTGCGACGACGTGCAGAGAAAAGAGGAGAGAGAAATAGAGAGAGAAAGTAAGGTTTCTGAGTTTTTCTACTTGACGATCGGTGGCCAAACATTGTTAGTTTTGGCCCAAATTTTATGTGGAGAATCCTTGCAGCAAACTCTACAATCCTAACGGTGTTGATATGCAGTTTACCCTATCTAAGGTACTTTCCTGCGATATCCACTTTGTGAGACCTAGAATTCTCTTTGGAGGAGAACCACCTATGTGTTGAAGATATGCTATTCTTGAGCCAAGATCTATGTTCTTGATGTTATTCTGATCCTCTAGTTATTCTAGAGAAGACCTACTGTAAACCTGTTATCATTATTATTGATAGTGGAAGTTTGAGGTGGACAACGGTCCCGTGATTTTTCTTACATTGGGTTTTCCACGTTAAAAAGATTTGGTCTCACTGTGTGATTAATTTATTGCTCTATTATTTATGCTGTGCTGATTGATATTAGCATTTTGATATCAAGTTGGTATTTTGATGAGGAACCTATTTTGATACACAAAGAGGGAAAAGAATTATTCCGCATTAACAGGTTTCTTCCCAACAGGTTTGGCGGAGTTGGGTGGATGCGTTGGGGCTTGAAGCTGTCCAAGTGGATACTGGAGTGCCAATAACGATCGATGGTAGGTGAAGTGGCGAAACGGGCTTTATACTTAATAAAATAAAATATTTAATCAGTGATAAATAGAAGAGTTATGATTTTTTTTTATTAAAAAAAGTTAACGATATAGGAAAAGAAACGAAATTAAATATTTTACTTTCATAAATATAAAGATCCTAATATAATCTTTTAAATATAAAAATTACGATACTAAAGATAATTAATTATAAGATAATATGTAATTAATCCTGATGAATTATCAGAGGAGATGACGTTTCAACCAAAGTCACTACATTTCGCAATAATCAACCTAAGACTGCATTTGTAACAACAGCATGGAAGTGTATGCATGTTTTGCATGGGCAAAAAAAATAAATGCATCCAGAAATCATAAAAGAGTCAATTCAAATTTCATCATAATCTCAGAATCCACAAGAGCAATTAAAAGATACATTATCATATCAATTGTTGCTTCCCTTGGCTAATAATACATGTGAAATCCTTCGTTCTCAAGCACAACTCACTCTGTTGCATGGATGAAGAGGCTTAACTAGGTGGCGGCAGCAACAGCAAGCCTCAGTCACAAAATGACTTCAGAGGATCATTGGGATCCATGTCAAGAAGGTCTGGCAGATCAACAGGCAGGGCCTCCAGGCTCAGACCTTCATCACCAAGCTTCTTCACCACCTCCTCAAACAAAACACTGTTACCACTAGCAGTGAAGTGCAAGCCATCCCTGATATCACAAGAAGCTATCATATATAGCTGTGGCATGACACCGATCCTCTAGATTTATCACTTTTAAAATCAGACCAGCAGAGAAGCAGCCTATGATGTTTTTAGGCAGATCCAAACAAGTGGATATTGTGATTTTGACTAGATCTAGTTATTAAGGATCAAGAGCATCATCCAAAAAAGCTGCACAAAACTTCACTTGCGCTGCAAATAAACCCTAACTAAATTGGAACTCAAATCTACATTACATGCTGGACAAGTGGAAACATGAGAGAATGTCATAAGCAGAATATCAATGGAAAATAGAGGGAAATTATTGGTCAAATTGTACAGGAGAGCATGTCTTTAGATGAACTTGTAGTTTGAAACATGTTTACCTTAGAAAGGATTTCTTCCAGTCTGGAAATTGCAGCATTTTTGACCAGATATCTATCACTGGGAGCCCCAATTCATTAGCAACGGCTACACATGCCTTTGCATAAGCACCAGCAGACTCATTGGTCCTCTCAGGCAGACCTGAGCTGTTGTCTCCACAAGTATCCCTAAATGGCACAAAACTAAGTCAAGTAGACGGTACCACAGTTCTATCTTCACTTGAAAACTTAGATATAGCTAATTATGTGAAACCACAGACACGCCTTATTGATCATTCCCTTTCTGTCACTGGATATCACAGGGACAAGTTTAACAAAGAGAGCAATGGAGCACATCTAATAGAAATTGCAACAATAGCTGACAAGATAATTTCTGGTAACACTTTGGAGGAAATAATCCACTTACTGGAGACGCCCATCTTCATCAATTGGAGGTGGCGTAATGAGGATTATAACAGTTGATGACCACCTTTCCTGTATCAAACACAGACCAAAGGACCAAACAATTAGAAAAAGTGGATTCATTGAAATATCAACAAGCCTACCAAAGCCAGGAGATTATGAAATTTGTAAGAACATTGGACATTGTGTATCTTCGATTCTATTAGGCTTTTTGGTAAACAGCGATCATGATTGCATTTTGTGACACCCAAACAGAAGGCTAGAAAAAAAATGGCTACTTTGGTGATTCTTAAAGGTTTGATTCATTTGGAATTGCAAGTCGATTGAGTCTTGCAGGTAGTGATTGTCAGATGTAGGAAAATTTATGTTAACAAGAGTCAGCACAACAAATAAAAATAATAATTCCAGGGCTCTGACGACTGGATTCCACTTCTTTGCCTTTTCTTCTTCTCTTAATGCTTGAGCCAAACTGATGCATGGTAGATCATTTTGTATGGCTATATCAACCCAAAACATCTGAAATTACACATACTACAAAGCCTATTAAACATGAATGATGCCCACAGAGTAAGTGGTTGAAGTGTGCATGGGAATCTAAACTAATACAAATAATAAAACAAGCAATTGGAGTTTCATTACTGTTCTCGGGAAGAGGAGGAGGATGCTGCTGTTTGATCGCTCGAACTCAAAGGCAAGCAAAGGGAAGAGGATAACCCAGTGTCTGCCCAACATTAGTATTTGCCGTGATGAGACAACCCACATACCCTGAGATAGGCGCAGATGGCGCGGAGGTTGGTCTGGTACTCGGGTAACGGCACGTGCTGGAAGCCGCTGCAGCGGTCGGGGAGCGTCGCGTCGTTGGCCCCGAAGAAGACGGTCGCCGCCGCCGGCGGGGCGACGCCATCGGGGCAGACCCCCTCCATGGCTCGTCCCACCACTTTGAGCGCCCACCGCGTGTTGTAGCCACTGTACCCGCGCAGCACCACGTCCGCCTGCGTCCCATCCGATCGATGGATCGGCCATCGGATCACACGCAGAAACCACGGACCAAAACAAAACCAGAGGCGATCGACCAGTAAAGCGAGGTTGTCGCGATTGTGCTTACCTTACGGGAGAAGCGGTGGGCGAGAGCGGCTCCCCACCCGCCCTCCCCAAAGGACTCCTCGGTGATGGAGTCGCCGAAGAGCACCAGCTTCGGACGCATCTCTCTCCCTCTGTGCTCCCTGATCCGCTCGGCTGAAGCAGAAGAGCAAGAACGTCAAGGACGCTATCCCTCGCGACTTCAGTGACACCCACCCTTTTGTCATGTTCCTTCTTTACCCAGTCAATCATACATGTTGATTGGAGGTAGATCTTTAAGGTTGGAGGCGTCCGTACAATGGGGATGGCCCCACCATATTCTTGGATGATCACTACCGTCGGTTCGTTTTATGGGGAAGATGCGGGAGCCGTCCAATCTCATCATGGGAGAAGTAGAAGCACGACACGACACGTGCCGCAGTCGGAATACGGTCCGGATGCAACACCGTTTCTACGCGATCAGGTCCGTAGAGAGCTCTCATCACGAGAGTCGGAGCCCTGATGGACGCGATAAATTGATCGTACAGTACACCACAACAACAACAACAGAGTGAATTAGACATTATTAGTACCGAATTGTTGCCTATCCTCTGATGTATCTCTCTATCTGCAAGCGTCGTCCACAGTAGGAATTGTTACTTGCATCACACCTTGTAGTGGCGATAAAACAAAACGGAAGACGTAGTCAAACGAGTCTTATCAAGGGAGTGACGCAAGGAATGCAAATGTCAATTGTTGAAGCGTAAATGTCACGTTAAGCAGCCAATATATGATGGCAGTCTCAACTTACAAGTGGGACAAGCAAAAAGAACTGTCAACGCTTGCCTTCGTCTGCCTCCCTCGAACGATGGAGCTCTTAGTCCTCTTCTTCGTCCTCACCTCATTCTTCGACATCTCCTTCTCCCAACGCTACAATGCCCTGTTCAACTTCGGCGACTCGCTATCCGACACCGGCAACGTCGTCATCTCCAACCTGCCCTACGGCATGACCTATTTCGGCCGCGCCACCGGCCGCGCCTCCGATGGCCGCCTTGTCATCGACTTCATCGGTATTCGTCTGTCTCTCCACCCTTTTCCGCTATTTCTACGTACGAATTGCTTGTTCCTAATCTTGCACTCTGCTTGTCGTAGCTGAGGGGATCGGACTGCCGCACCTGCCGCCGAACACCGCCAGGAACGTGAGCTTCCACCGGGGGGTAAACTTCGCCTTCATCGCGGCGCCGGCGCTTCCGTTTGAGTTCTACCACGAGCGACGCCTCAGCAAGGGCCTCTGGGTGAACGCCTCCGTCCACCAACAGGTGGATCGGTTCGAGAAGCTGCTTCCTTCCGTCTGCGGCACGCCGCAAGGTCACATGTGACGCGTTGTCGTGTCCCGATTTCATCGTCATCATCATACATGTGTTCATCAACCCACCATGAAATTGTTTGGGATGCAGATTGCAAGGATTTCTTGAGCAAATCTCTTGTAGTCTTCGGCGAGTTTGGCGGGAACGACTACAACACCGGGATCTTCGGCGGCCTGCCGGTATCGGAAGTGAGAAGCACCTTCGTGCCCCGAATCACCCAGGCAATTGCGGAGGGTGTTGAGGTGAGTTGGGAAAGAAGTGTTCTGTATCTTGAATCGGTGGGTCTAAGAATCCCTGTGTCGATATGTACAGAGATTAATCGGCCTCGGCGCGGTGGATCTCATCGTGCCGTCGGTGCTGCCGGTGGGCTGCTTCCCGCTGTACCTCACGCTTTACAGCTCCTCCAATCCGGAAGATTACGGCCCCAGGTCAGGGTGCGCGAGGAAGTTCAACGCCTTGTCCTGGTACCACAACGCGCTTCTCCTCCGGCAGCTCAACAGGCTCCGCCACAAGTACCCGGCCGTGTCGATCCGCTACGCCGACTACTACGCCCAGGTCTTCGACTTCGCTTTGAATCCTCTCAAATATGGTGAGTCTCCTCTTCTCAACCAGCCATGTCCTACGTACTTCCCTTAAGGATCTCGACCATACATCTATCCGAAACGTAAGATATAGATTTGACGGACAAGATTATGGCTGCGTTTGAAAGTTTTCAATCAAAATACGATCCGCACCAGATAAGGTGATTTCTAACCCTGCAACTTCGCAGGATTCAAAGATGGAGCCTTGAGAACCTGTTGTGGAGCTGCGGGAATGGGCAGGTACAACTTCAATCTGCGCGCTAAGTGCGATCAGAATGGGTCGAGCGTGTGTCCAGACCCAACCACGCATGTGAGTTGGGACGGGATCCATATGACGGAAGCCGCGCACCGCACCATCGCCCAGGGTTGGCTGCATGGCCCCTACGTTAATCCACCCATTTTGAGCTTCATCAACCCTCATTAAGACTGCCATTTCGTCGAACAGATTGGAGAAGAGACGTTCATCGATGCTGGAAGAGAGGCACCCCATGCTTGAAATTATAGTCACAATAGATGTTTGTGGGAGATGATATACGAAAAAAGATGTACTTGCAGCATGAATTAAGTTAGTGCCAAAGTAGAAGATAAATGTCTCATCCACTTGTGCAAAACCCTACAAATCTACAGTGTCTCATCCACTGTTCTATAGCCATCAAAAGAAGATATATAAATGACAGTGAATCAGTCGCTGATAGTAGCAGTCTTCTCTGCTCCTCGTGTCACAGTAGAATCATGTGATCCTCCTTATTAATGTTCACTGGACAACCACCTAAAGGTCACACAGACATGGACGACTCGATCGTCAAGCCTTTCACATGCAACTGCTGCAACACTAGGGAGGAAGAACCCACAAGTAAAGAACAAAGTGGAGTCATAAAAGGCAGTGCGACACGGCACAAGCTCGAAGAACATCACATGGCTTCGCCTTCCGCACCTCCATCCATGGGGCTCTCAACTTTGTTCCTCCTCATTCTCTCATCCTCTTTCTGTCCCTCCCGTTCTCTGCACTACGACGCCATCTTTAGCTTCGGCGACTCGCTCTCCGACACCGGAAATGTCCGAGTCGCTGGCCTGCCTTACGGCATGACCTTCTTCCGCCGCCCCACTGGCCGCTGCTCCAATGGCCGGCTGGTCATCGACTTCATTGGTACGTGATGGTCTCTCTCTCTCTCTCTCTCTCTCTCTCTCTCTCTCTCTCTCTGAATTTGCACGCCATGATGCAAGAGTTATCTACAACGACTCGTGTATTCGTGATTCGGTAGCTGAGGCGGTGGGGCTGCCATTGCTTCCGCCGTCGGCGGCAAAGGGCAAAAACTTCCGGCGAGGCGCGAACTTCGCCTACACAGCCGCCACTGCGCTGGACTTCGGCTTCTTCAACCGCCGGGGACTCGGTAGCAAACTCTGGGTCAATTCCTCCTTGAGCAGCCAAGTCAGGTCGTTTGAGAAGATGATGCCTTCACTTTGCAGCTCCACCCAAGGTGCGTCAACGTGTTTCTGATTCAAGCTACATCCGCGGTGAGAACTAAAAGACTCCATCAAACTGCTTGCAGCCTGCAAGGCCTACCTCAGCAGGTCTCTTTTTATAGTTGGAGAGTTCGGAGGCAACGACTACAACACCGCAATCTTCGCCGGCAGAAGCATGGCAGAAGTGAACTCGTACGTGCCCAAAGTCATGCGTGCCATTAAATTGGGTGTCGAGGTTTGATTTGGCCAATACAATCTTCTTCCTGTTGGTGTGGTGTCTGTCTGTGTAACGAATCATCCAAACTCTTGACAATGCAGAGGTTGATTGGCCATGGTGCAGTTGATATAGTGGTGCCCGGGATGCTACCGATCGGATGCTTTCCCCTTTACTTGACATTGTATGGCAGCTCCAACAAAAATGACTACACTGACATCGGATGCCTGAGGAAGTATAACGATTTCGCAGAGCACCATAATTCTTTCCTCCAACGAGTCATCTATGGGCTTCAGAGGAAGTATTCTTGGACAAGGATCAGATACGCAGATTACTATAGCCCGGCCCTCCGGTTTGCATCTAATCCTACAAAATATGGTGAGTCTTCCTTTATGTGATGTTGGCTACATGATATATCTTCTCGTCAGAGGTCTAAGGACATTGAATGGTCCCGTCGTCTATGTCAGCTCCAGGTTGGAGAAGCATCACTTTTGCATGCAAAAGTGACTCCAACCACTGCTGTTTTTTTGTTCTCTTCACCTTCTTTGTGATTCCGTCTCTTTCAAAAGTTGAGCCAACTCATTTCATTTTCACAAAGTTCAATTATTACATGATCATATTTCTGGGGAAGAAGACACTCATCATCATGCATGTAAAGCAGATTCCCATGATGCCCATCGCAAGGGTTCTCGCAGGAAGAGGACAACATGAATAATTCGCAGACCGGAAGGCATAAGAAATCTCAATAGAAGGGCATTAAAAAATGCACAATTGGTGGTCGATCTATGTCACCACCAGCTGCATCTTTCTTTTGCACTGCGAATTCAGCTGCATCTACTGTTATTTACAGGCTTTACTGGTGGAGCTCTGAAGGCGTGCTGTGGGGCGGGCGGGAGCAGCAAGTACAACGTCAACCTCGACAAGGTATGCGCCAAGCCAGGCTCAAGCGTGTGCAAGGATCCCTCAACCTACGTCAGCTGGGATGGCAGTCACTTGACGGAAACTGCTTATAGCCTCATCGCCGACGGTTGGCTTCGAGGCCCCTACGCTAAACCATCCATCATGCAGTGGAGTTAAGAGTCAAAGGCCACTGTCTCGTGAAGCTGTATCTACCAACATAAACGTTGTAATCCCAACGACTGCATTATGATCTGGAAAGAGTCTCTTTGCAGAGCTTGTAATAGCCAGGTTGAAATGATACATGCTCTGTTTTCATGGGAGGCAACCCATGATGATGTAGTCTTGGCAGGAACACCTACCATTTAGTAACTCATTAATCGTCTCATATACGATGGATAAGAGCTGCATACAGTAGCTGGTTCCAGGTATCGGGTAGGCCAGCAATACACCAATGGCTGCAATCATTCGTAGAGTTGACGCCATTATACTTGGATGGGTGAGCATCCTTCCGAAGCTGCGAGAGATAGCTGATGTCAAACAGGTACACTGGCTTCGTCATGTTACTCAACAGCTTCTTCACTATGGCTTCCTGTGGAACTGGACCTGCGTAGTATGCTGATGGATTCGATGGCTCTGTTTGTCCTTCACAGGTGCTTCCATTCTCACCCCACTCTTCTCCGCTGGCCATTTTATCATCGAAGCCAACAAGTCAAACGATGCAGTGTCTCAAGCACACGTTACTCTAGCTGTTGACTTACCCGATGTGAACCGGGGAGATCCCTTGGAAGAAGACTCGGGTGGTGGAAGGGTTGACGTTTGAGTCGACCCAGTTGGCCCAGGTCGACACTGCTTTGGAGAAGGCCGCAGTCCTGTCCATGTCCTTCAGTGTCCGGTTGCCATCTCGCACGTAGTCCCATCTGCTTCCACGCACAAGCTTTCTACGTTTCAGTCGTCATGGTTTAGAGTTGGCACCAAAACAGGGGAGAAGGAGACGTCGGCCGTAACATCACGTACTGTTGATGGACGCCGGTGGCCGGCCACCAGTGCCACGTGTTGAATATGAGCACGTCTGCGATGAGCCAGTCGGCCCCACTTCTTATGGTGTCCAGATTTAGCACTCGCCCAATCTTCTCCACCACCACGTCCACCAAGTAATGCGACATGTAGTACATCACTGTCACGTTGTATTCCTGCAAAGTTCGATCTTACGTTCCTATTATTCATCTTGTTATTTTCCATAGTTAATATAAAGATATATGATGATGATACGTTGTATCTACATGCACTGCTACCTCAAAAACGACTCCCCAGAGGAAGTCATGTTGTGATCTGATGAAGGTGGAGTTGGGGGAAGCCGCATGGAGCAAACACAGCAACGAATCATACTGATTCACACTCAATGAGTCTCCCACGAACATTATCTTCTTCCCTTCCAACCTCTTCATCAAGTCCACACCATCAAACCTGCATGCATACATTTCGACACACTTTTGGTACATTATACGGCGTGCCGGGAACCAGAAGCGAAGGACCGACCTCGGAAGGTGGCATGGGCCGGCGGGCTGCCACCGGAACTTGAGGTAGGATGTGTCGGGGCGGCCGAAGCGGAGGCAGTCGAAGTCGCCGTGAATGAAGGGGCAACTCCATGAATCGTAGAGCGGGTACGACTCGTCGTAGAGCCAACTCCCGTTGAATACGTTGCAGGCCATGGCCATGGAGGGCATCAGCAGCACAACAACACTGATCATGGTTTCGATATTGAATCCGACGAAGGTGCATGACAAGGATATGATCCGAGAGGCTGGGGTTGACTGTAGGAGCTACACACATGCAAATACCTTTCACAGCATTTAAGGTGGTGGGTTTTTCTTCGATGGATTTAAGTTGATGAATGAAACAGGATCATCTTTTTCTTTGATGGATCTATAAAGGTGGTGGTTTTTTCTTCGATGGATTTAAGGAGATCACTTTTATTCCTCACCCTATGTTAGTAGCATTGTGTTTTCTCCCATAGCATGATTACATCCTTTCTCTGGCACACAGGCATTTCAGGAAAGGAACCGAGGTCACCTTGACATCATTTAGGATCATCTTCCAATGAGACTGTGTTAATTAAGAAACGACCATGAGTTATTACCATTTACAAGGTTAACATATTAATCATCTCATATGGAATGGACAAGAGCTGCGTATAGGAGCAGGTTCCATGTGTCTGGCAGGCCACCAACGCACCAATGGCTGCAATCGTTGCGGAAGTTGATGCCATTATACTTGGATGGATGAGCATCCTTCCGAAGCTGCGAGAGATAGCTAATGTCGAACAGGTACACAGGCTTCGACATGTTGCTCAGCTGCTGCTTCACTATGGCTTCTTCCGGAATCGGACCTCCGTAATATGCAGATGGACTCGACGGCTCTGTTTCTCCTTTACAGGTGCCACCATTCCTGCCCCACTCTGTTCCTCTGATTCAACGAACGAACACAAGCGGTCAGTGTTACCAAACAAATCATCTACGGTGCAGTTGACCTGTCTCATACAATGCATCATTTATGGTTCTTACTTGTAATGGGCTGGTGAGATCCCTTGGAAGAACACTCGCGTAGTGGATGAATTGATGCTCGAGTCTACCCAGTTTGCCCAGGTCGCCAATGCTTTGGAGAAGGCCACAGTCCTGTTCATGTTCTTCACTGTCCGGTGGCCATCTCTCATGTAGTCCCACCTGCATTCACCACAGGACAACATCTGTATCCATTGCATAATTCATGAAAACAACGAGAGAGAGAGAGAGAGAGACGGAAGGGAGGGGTGGTTGTTGGCTTGTCACGTACTCTTGACGGGATCCTGTGGATAGCCACCAGTGCCATGTGTTGAAGACGAGCACATCGGCGGTGAGCCAGATGGATCCACCAATTTGTACGGAGTCCAGCTTTAGGACACGTCCTATGTTCTCTTTCACGATGTCCACCAAGTAATGAGAGTTGTAGTACATCACCGTAACGTTGTAATCCTGAATCAATGTTTGATCTTTAGCTATTTTCTTGCAACTTCTATTCATGAGCTAATTGTGTTGGCCTGTAACGCAACTAAGATACATGAACTCAACGAAGGTCAACTCCCGTGCTGATTCTGATCAAGTGCTTCCACTCTATTTCATTCCACTACTTCCTCCTATCATTCATTCATCAGGATTGACAAGTGCCATCGATGAGGATCATGTCAATTCGTCCTATGGCCCGTTCTCATGATTAAAGTTTTAGCATGTACTCACACAGGACTAACCATCATTAATAATCGGTATGATATGATACGTGCCGCAAGAAGAAGGGGAAGAAGAAACCTCAAATGTTACTGCAGAGAGGGAGCGATTATCGGAGGAGAAGGAGAGGGTGGCGTTGGGCACAGCCGCATGGAGCAAACACAGGAACGAAAGGTACTGATTCAAAGTCAATGAGTCTCCCACAAACATCACCTTCTTCCCTCCCAACGTCCTCATCAGCTTCACACCATCAAACCTGTTCGCGGATACGCCATCTCCCAAGTAAGTCAAGCCAACAGAGAGAAGACGAAGGCTCATAAAAGCAATCAGCCACCAACCTGGGGAGATCACATGTCCCAGCGGGCTCCCACCGGAACTTGAGGTACTTGGTGTCGGGCCGGCCGTAGCGCAGGCAGTCGAACTCCTTGCGAACGAAGGGGCAACTCCGCGAATCGTAGAGCGGGTACGACTCGTCCTCCACCCATCTCCCGTTGTACAAATCGCAGTGGGCTCCCACGCCCCACGCCGAGGCCATCACGAACACCAGCAGCAGCATCACACCGATCATGGTTCCCATCTCGGATCCCACAGCGACAGGACGACAAGAAGGAGAGATTGGTGCAACAATGCGATGAATGCCATGGAAGATAGTGGCGGGGGGTCTTATGTAATCGAACTCGCACCGAAGCTTACGTACAGTGTCTCGATGGAGGTGAAATCTCCATGGGAAACAACCTCCTTCCTTCCTTGTATTTGTGGTTAGGCAAATCCGTGGAATTAATATGGATATTAAAAAGTACAACTCAATTAGGGGAAGAAGCAAACGCTGCCTGCGTTGGGTGCAAGTTGTGGCTTTCCGTATCTTCCCATTAGGGCGTGGAATAAGACACTGCCTACGTCCCTTCGTGCGCTTGATCCATTCCCTTCTTATGTGTGCCGCTAAAAGACGGCAAAATGTTCGTGAATCATGTCGTTCTTGGTTGGGGTATGGAGGTGTATTTGGCGCATATATTAAGTAATTAATCCATACGATTCGCCTATCGCATCACATTCCCTTTGTGGCGCATTTATGGCATTTATGTGTACGCAAAAACGTACTATTCCATTCCAAAAATGCAATGGAGTGATATTTGCTCAGGGGTTGGAAAGATTGTTACGACACGAGTGGTTTGAAATCGAACTAAAAAAAATTAAATTAAATTGAAATCGAATCTGATTTATCTAAATTGATTTACAAATGGTTTGATTTTAAAGTCTATAAATGATTCTGATTCAGAGTATCATTCTTTGATTCAATCAATAACTGAACTAAATTGATTTAATTTAAAAGATATCAATTTGATTGCGTTCATTATCGTAAGCCTTTAAGCAGTTTAAATTAATTAATCAAATTAGTACAAATATCTTATTTTATAAATAATATGGGCTCAATTTCATAAATGTTGTTGTGCCGTCCAATTGTACCAACATTCTAATTCGATCTAATTCGATCCAATTGAATTGTATTGATTTATTTTAAATATATATATTTAAATTATTTAAAATTATAAATCATTTAATCGATCTTGAATCAGTCTGGTTAGATACATCCAAATCGATTTTGACTTAGACTATCTTATTTTAACTGATCAAATAAGAAAAACTGATTCAATTAGGTTCGAATAACACCTATAATTTTATATAGGTAGGATTTAATCATATTTATCAATTTAATAAGTTTAGTATTATTAAATAATATATTTAATATATTTTTGAAGATAGGATTTAATCATATTTATTAATTTAATAAGTTTAATAATATTAAATAGTATATGTTAAATCTTAGATTTTGGATGATAAATTCAATTGATGAATTAATGATCTAATCTATGTGTTGAGATAAATGATGCAGGACTAACTATCGTGAAATAGTCAAAACGATTAAAGAAGAATCCAATATTGGGTCGGAGTTAATAATCGGGCATCGGGCCGAATGAATCGGGTGATACACCGAAGAATCAGACGATATAGTGAAAGCTCATTAGGAGTTCATCAAAAGCTTACAGGAAGTTCGCCGAAAGCTCGTCAGAAGATCGCCAAAAGTTCATCGAGAGTTCGGTTGAACAACTGACGTGTCAGACAACTTAGATTCCTTATATCGTAATTATTTTAGCTTTAACTATCGTAGTTAGGACTTTAATTTAAGTTAATTTTGGAAAAAATCCTACTAACTTGGAGTCATTCAGCCACTTGGAGTCACATCAGGCGGTGGCATTGCCCTGATGGAACTACTTGAGGCTCAGCCTCTCAAGTGGTCTGGGCGGTGATACTATCGGCAGTAAATGCTGCCAAGCGATGGTACCGCCTTGTCAAGCGGTGGTACTGCCAAAGCTCAGTCTCCGAGGCACTGTCAGTCGGTTGTACCGCCCAGTGTCAGTTTGCAAGTGGTGGTATTGCCTAGTACTAGTGGTGGTACCGCAAGTATTCTAGAATCTCGGGATGAGACATTTTTTGGCTCTATTTTTGAAGTCATTGGGGCCTATAAATACTCCACTCTTTTATGCATGAAACAACATGAAATTTTGTGAATAGAAGTCTTGAGATTTTGGTTGTAAAAGTGTTGAAAAAGTGCTAAGTGTCCTCCTCCTTCTTTAGCTTTGTGATCAATCTAAGAGAGGTGTGAGGCTTGTAAAAGGTTATCTCCTAAACCTGTAAAAAGGAGAAAGATTTATAAGAGGATAGTTGATATTTGTTCATTGAAGGAAGACCGATAGTGGACACCGGTGGCCTAAACGAAGGAGGAATCGAGAGTGGACGTAGGTCACGATGACCGAACCACTATAAAATTGGTATGCACTTTCTCATTGCTCTTCATTACTATAGTTTTCTGCCTTAATTGCTTATCACTCTTATTCTAAGTCAAGGATATTTTCAATATCTTTTCTGTTATGTTTTTATCAAGCCGAAAGTTTTGAATTGACTTAATTTTTATTATTACACTAATTCAAACCCCCTACTCTTAGTATCATTAACGACCTTAACAATTGGTGTCAAAGTAAGGTTACTTTCTATTTGGTTTAAAATCCAAGAGAGATGACTTCTGCTAGCAATCAAGAGGGTCTTTCTATCACTCGTGCTCCTATGTTCAATGGGACGGATTACACGTATTTGAAAACTAGAATGAGAATTTTCTTGCTTTCTATTGATTTCAAATTATGGAACATTATTAAAAGCGATTTTGAGAAGTCTTCTAAACCAATGAACTAATGAAATGATTTGAAAAAGAAGACTTTATCTTTGAATGCTAAAGCAATAAACGTTTATTTTGTATTCTTAACAAAAATGAATTTAATCGGGTTTCTATATGCGAAACTACATATGAGATTTAGCACACACTTTAAGTCATACACAAAAGCACAAGGTTAAAGAGTCAAAAATTAATCTTTTGGTTCATAGCTATGAGTTGTTTCGCATGAAATAAAGCGAGACCATTAGAGACATGTATACATGTTTTATGGATGTCATTAATGGTCTAAAAGAACTTGATAAAGTTTTTTCAATTTTGAACTTATTAAAAAGATATTAAGATTCATTTCAAAAAGTTTGGATCATAAAGTAATGGTAATACAAGAAGCAAAAGACTTTAATAACTTTTCCGACATGCATAGCACATGATGAACTTGAGAATAACATTCGAACATGAAAGATATAACACTTAGAACCAAAGAAGACCACTTGGGTGAAAACTCAAGTGACGATAATGATGATGGTGATAACTTCGCATTTTTTACAAGAAGGTTTAATTTTTTTTTAAAAAGGAACAAAATAAAACAAGACACTAAGAATAAAATTGAACTAAAAAAGGATCAAATAATTTGCTATGAATGTAAAAAGAGGGGGCACTTCAAAAATGAATGTCCTCAAGTGAAAAAGAAGCTATTAAAGGAAAAGAAGACGCTTAAAGCAACTTGGGATGATTCGAGTGCATTCGAAGCTGAGGAGTCAATCAACAATGACGGAGTTGCAAGTTATGCTCTAATGATGCTCAATGACGAGGTAAGTGACTCAATCAAATCTCATTTAGCTTATGATGATTTACTTATTGCTTTCAATGATCTATATGATAAATGTAAGCTAGTTGATAAAAAATATAAGTTGTGAAAAAAGGAGCATGCTTCTGTTGTTTATGAATTTGATAAATTAAAAAATGAGCATGATGATAGTATGCTAGCTTCTTACACTAAGTGTGATGGGATAGATTCACTTAAGAAAGAAAATGTCTTACTACAAGAAATATTAGAAAAAATTAAAATAGGTTATAAGGGTCAAGTTCATAGAAAGGAATGAATTAACTGTGTAAGTTACACTCAACAAAAGCTAACTATCTTTATTAAATGACCAACATTACATATCTCACCTAGAGAAAAATATAATTTTTATAAAAAATATGATCATTTTACTTACAAATATTCATTTAAAAGGGATAGTCCATATAAATTAGTTTGGGTTCCTTAAGGAATCATAAACCACTTAATGATAGATAGATCTATTTAATAGGGATCCAAAGTTAAATAGGTACTTAAAAGAAAATCTCCTTTCTTGTAGACATGATTATAATCGAAAGCTAGGAGCAAAAATAAATTTTTGATAGTGGATGCTCAAGGCTTATAACCGTATATCTAACATACTTCACAAAGTTCACTAGTTGAAACAAAATAATTTTAATTGAAGATGCTTTATGAAATCATACTTGATGATTTTATATTATGCATGAGGATTTGAAGTAACGATAATTTAAAATCTTATATTTTGGAATTATGTGTTATACTTTTGATCTTGATGATTTTTGTGATAAATATTATCTTTCAGTTTTAAATCATGATGCATGGTTTGTGTATGGAATGAATTAAGCTAAAGCATTGGATTTCCCGAATTAATATTATCTTTCAGTTTTAAATCATGATGCATGGTTTGTGCATGGTTTGTGATAAATATTATTTTTGTGTATGGTTTGTGCTAAAGCATACTAAGTATAAAAATGAATTAAGCTAAAGAACCTTAATCATTTTTAATCTTATATGAAACTATCTACATTGCTTCCATTGGATTTCCCGAAAAGTTATTTTGATGATGACTTTAGATTTGTTTTCATATGAGATGATATGTTGGTGTTTACAACTTGAGATGTACCATACATGAAATAATTATTTTGATTCTCAAGAATATTTATCCAAAAAAATCTTGATTCTTTCACCTGATTTTTTTTAATTTATTTCTAAGTATTTCATTAATCATTTTCCTCCGATTCTGCCCCTTATTGATTAAAGAATGTACTTATCCAAATAAACCATGATATATTACTAGACTTCTTGATGTTTATGACTTGAATTGTATTATAATTTTTTTTATATTTATGATTTATATGACCCATGATATGATTGAATTATTGATGTACAAGGGCAAAAAATTGTTGACCTACATATCTTAAAAGTGCTGTGAAACTTGCACTTTTAATAAGCAAAATGTGATGACTTAGAATGCTAAATATAGAATTGGTATCATCCGCTTAAACGTTAGCTTCAATATTATTAGATATTGACTTAAATATTAAATGTTAGCACCATTGCAATGTTAAATATGGCTGCTTAGTTGTTAAAGGTCAAATGTTGAAGTTTGAATGGTTGAAAGATAAAATTTATAGCTTGAAAATGAGCCGAAGGCAGTGCACCAGCGGTAGCACCACTAGACTAACAGTAGCATCGCCAGAACACACTGCCTATAGGCGGTAGCACCACCCAGTTGGCGATACCACTACCTGAAATTGTGCCATATAAAAGAACTTTTATGGTTGGCGGTAGAACCGCACTCAAACTTTCCTCCACCTCTCCTCCACATCTCTAAATCTTTCTCCACTTCTCATTCACCTTGCTCTTCCTCTAGAAACCTAAGAAAAATATTTTTTTTTACAAATCTAAGGATCAATCTCAACCCTCCTGGAGATCACTATAAGGGTAATCCTTAAAACTTTTCTCTTAATTCATTGATTGATCTTGCTTCTTATATGTAGTTCTCTCATTGATAATATATGTAGTTCCATGGCACATAGAAGATCCTCGAGGGACAAAGAAAAGATGAAATTAGATAAAATATTTGATTCTATACTCTTTGATTCCTTTTAACATGTCCTTCAATTGCCAACCTTTGAGTCTAGAAGTGTACATGAGGGAAAATATGTAGATTAGAAGAATTGAGTGGTTTGGAACTAATCGAATGGTTCGCTAACTTACATGTCCTTCCAATTCTTCAAATTAGTGAAACCATTTATCTTAGACTTGTTTGGTTGTTTTATAATAATTTACATGTGGATGAATACAATAGGGTATCTGTTGAATCTCGTATTTTGATGATGAAACTACTTGATATATGTTTATGATTTAATCTGCGTTTTGAGTGACGCAGGATGCTTCGATCAGGATGAGACAATTAAAGCAGGAAAATCATGTTGTGCCGAAGGAACATGTCAGAAGATTGGACGTCGGGCCGGTGGATCGGTCGACGTATCGACAGAAGGCATCGGGCCGTGAACTCGGGCAACGGGCCAAGAAGAGCGGGTATTGTGCCAAGGATATCGGAGTTGCGGAGTCAACTGGCCGATTGGGCAATAGGCTGCAGGAGAGGACGATGCGCCGAAGAATCGGACGAAGCGTCGAGGGACCAATGACATGTCGGACAACTTGGTTAATTGCTTAGGATTAATTGTCTCGATCGAAGTTTTGTTTTGTTGTGCAGGATTAACTATGATAACGATGAAGACATAAAGCGAAACAAAGTGTCGGAGTCAAGCGCGAAGGATTTGTTGCGAGTTCGAGAGTTCGACGGAAGTCCGAAGGTTCGTCGGGAATGCTACCGGAACTAGCCGAGAATGAGTTGGGAGCTTGCCGAAGGGTTTTTCGGAAGCTCGCCGGAAGGTTCGTTGGAAGTTCACGGAGCTCGCCGAGAAAGATCGGAGCTTGCCGACGAAGCTCGTTGAAACTCGCTAAGATCAAATCGTGAAGTCTAGGAGCTTGCCGGGAGTCCGCAGAATGGTTTCCGAGAGTTCATCGGAAGACCGCCGGAAGTTTGCCGGAAGCTCGCCAGAAGAAGTCTTGACTTGCGGACTTTGTAATAGCTTAGAAAATGTCTTTAAATTCATAGTTAGCATGTTAATTAGGGTTAGGATTAGGTGTTAATCCTATAACCCAAGTAGGGGCCAATTAGGCCCAAGTTCGGACTGGTTTGGACCAAGTTTGGAGCCAAACCAAGTGAGCTGGAATAGTGAAAGAGGTGCAACCGCCCCAGCCAAGAGGTGCAACCGCCCAGGGCTCAGTCTCCAAGCGAGACTGGGCGGTGCAACCTCCTCTGTCAAGAGGTAGCACCGCCAGAGCTCAAGTTTCGAGCTCTACCAAGAGGTGCAACCACCGAGCTCGGTCTTCAAGCTCTGACAGAGAGGTGCAACCTCTTTGGACAGGTGATGCATCGCCTGAGCTCGGTCTTCGAGCTCTGGCAGAGAGGTGCATCAGCCTGAGCTCAGTTTCGAGCTCTGCCAGGTGATGCAACCACCGAGCTCAGACTTCGAGCTCTGCCAGGTGATGCAACCACCGAGCTCAGACTTCGAGCTCTGCCAGGCGATGCAACCACTGAGCTCAGTCTTCGAGCTCTGGCAGAGAGGAGCAATCGCCTGAGCTCAGTCTTCGAGCTCTGCCAGGCGGTGCCACCTCTCCAGTCAGGAGGTGCAACCGCCTGATCCCGGAATTCCGGGATTTGATCGTTTTGAGCTCGAAATTTGAATTGGATTGGGGCCTATAAATACCCCACCCATTCAACACTGAAAGGATACAGATCCACACCGAATTCTTGATCTTTTCAGTGATTCTAAGAGCTCAAATTTGTGTAAAGTCCTAAAGTTCTCCTCCTTCTGTTCTTTAAGTCTTGAGTTGTAAAGAGAGGAGAGAAAGGATCTGTAAAGGTTGTCTCCTAAGCCTGTCAAAAGGAGAGAAACTGTAAAAGGGCAGTTAGCCTTCGCCCATTGAAGGAAGGCAGCTAGTTGACGTCGGTGACCTCGTCGGAGGAGGAAGCCAAAAGTGGAGTAGGTCAAGACTGACCGAACCACTCTAAATCTCTGGTTTGCTTTTACCTTGAGCACTTTATCATTACTGCAAACCTCCTACATTGCTACTGCCCTCTGCGCCTTTACGAACGGGTTTCTAAGCTCTGATCTTTCAGAATCTGCATTCAAACGTAAATCGTGTTTTCGTACGATCTTCACACTGCAGTTTACGCTTACATTCGGATTCCATTTATAACTGCAAACTGCTTTCTACATAAAACGCTTTTCAAGGTTCAAAACTGCTTTTAGACGCAAAACTACATTTAGACGTAAAGTTACGTTTAGACGTAAAACTGCGTTTAGACGCAAAACTGTGTTTAGACGTAAAACTGCGTTTAGACGTAAAACTGCGTTTAGACGTAAAATTGCGTTTAGACGTAAAACTGCGTTTAGACGCAAAACTGCGTTTAGACGTAAAACTGTGTTTAGACGTAAAACTGCGTTTAGACGTAAAACTGCGTTTGGACGTAAAACTGAGTTTAGACGCAAACTGCGCTTAGACGCAAACTGCGCTTAGACGCAAACTGTGCGTAGACACAAACTGTGCTTAGACGCAAACTGCGCTTAGACGCAAACTGCACTGTGATTCTGCTTTTATATCGAAATCGTTTTTTTATCGGACGAACGCAGCTTGTGTTTTTAAATTACTGTAAGATTTCCGCTGCACTAATTCACCCCCCCCCTCTTAGTGCTCTCGATCCTAACAATTGGTATCAGAGCGGGGTATTTCTCATTTCGGATTTACACCCGAGAGAAATGACTTTTCAAGAGGGTTGTTCGGTCTTTCGTCCACCGTTCTTTAACGGATTGGACTACACTTATTGGAAAACTCGAATGAGAGTTTTCTTAATTTCTCTAAATCTGGATTTATGGAATATCATTGAAAACGGTTTTCAACTTCCCTCCAAACCGATGAACGAATGGTCGGATTTGGAGAAGAAGAATTTTTCTTTAAACGCAAAGGCTATGAATGCCTTATTTTGCGCATTGGACAAAAATGAGTTCAATCGAATTTCTACGTGTGAAACGGCTTTCGATATTTGGCGCACTCTTGAAATCACGCACGAGGGAACTAGTAGAGTCAAAGACTCGAAAGTTAATATTTTACTGCTTGATTTCGAGCTTTTTCATATGAAACCAAGCGAAACCATTGTTGACATGTACACCCGATTTACGGATGTCGTCAATGGTTTGAAATCACTTGGTAAAAGCTTTTCGGATTTTGAACTCGTTAACAAAGTTTTGCGCTCACTTTCTAAAACTTGGGATTCAAAAGTAACTACTATTCAAGAATCGAAAAACTTGAACCAATTTCCACTTGAAGAACTAATTGGTTCATTGATCACATATGAAATGACGTGCAATGCACGTGAAGAACTTGAGAACCACCTTCCAAAGAACAGGAAGGATTTGGGACATAGAACATTTGAAGACCACTCGAGCATAAGCTCAAGTGATGGTGAACTTAAACTACAAATGAAACGAAAATTAAAAAGCAAAAAGAATGGAACTACTTGCTTTAAACGCAAGAAGAAGAACAAAAATTGGGATGAATCGAGCTCATCTGAAGACGAGAAAGTCAACAAAAGCGAGGGGGCAAACTACGCCTTACTAGCCTACGACATTGAGGTAATTAAAATGCCTTTGGTTTATTTTGAAATTACTTGATGCTTTCATGATATATTTTCTTTTTTAGTTTAGAATTAATTTTCTTGAAAATTACATGTTTAAAAATAAAAATACAAAAATTATGATCATGCTGATAATTTCGAAAATAATATTGCATATTTTATGATAAACAAACAAAATGATTTTGATCATGGTTAAGAAGTAATAATGTGTATCATGTTTGATTAACATTGTTGAATGAAATCACGTTTGATTTAAAGTAATGCATAAAGATGTAATATGAAATGGTTATTAACAATCTTATGCATGTGATTTTAAGTTATCCATGATCATGAGCTTGTTTGATCTTCTTGACTTAATTTCAAGATCTATAGCAAAAATCATGTTTGAATATATGAAAGTGTTAATTTCATTTTCGGATTCACTTAACAATTGGTATCCTAACAATCAGATTTTCTCATACACTTATGAAAAATATTTTTCTAAAATGGATTTGATGAAATGATTCCTGCTTATAAATTCCATCTTGAAATATGAATGATAGTGTTTTTTTGCTTACAAAGATTTGTTTCACGTTCATATCTCCTATGATTCATGTGCAGAAAAAGAATCTCTTAAAAAATACTTTTCCCATCTGATCGAGATTAATGATTTCATGATATTTTATGAATCTCGAAATTAATTTTAATGACTTGATTATGAACTTCAAGTTAATAATTTAATTTGAATAAGTTTTATCTAAATCATAATCTTGATCTTGCAAAATTGAAGTCACAAATAATATCTCATGGTATTCATGAATTGATACTCACAATATGAAAGCATTGATATTCATGACTTGAATTGGATTGAAACATTGTATGCTTAATTTAATCATTCTCCTATGTTTCAAAGATTCCTTAAATGCCTTATGTGATGATTGAAAACTAATCTGCTTTATGATGAATTACGAATCATGACTTGATCTATGATATAAATGCCTTGAAATGATTGAAATATTTAACACTTTTATGCTCTACCCCCTATTTTCTTCTTGTTTTCAATGATAAAATGGGGAGAAGTTTTGATCATGCATGGTAGGATATAATTTGACAAAATTGATACCATCATGATATGAAACATTTATGATGTACAATTATGCATGCAATACTTGTGCTTTCTAATTATGATGTGATGTATTGCATATCATGATTTAAAATGCTATGAGTGCCAAGTTACACATTTTGAGAAGAAATTGTTATATTGAAATATTAATGTAATTATGAATGGTGATATGATATCATGCATGTAATACTTCAATTTATGATAATGATGCATGCAATGATAAAATATTCATGATGAAAAATTGTCTTGACATTCATAACTTGATTATCCATCATTTGTCATGATTTTGAAATCGTTCTAAAAGGAAAAGAGAACTACAAAACTGTATTCTCTCTTTCTTTTTTACAATGACAAAGGGGGAGATAGCTAGCTTGTACAAGTCAAGAAGATGCAAAAACTTGATTGCGAGCTTGCCTATTTTAAGAAGCAAAGATTGCTAACTTGCTTATTTCAAGAAGAAAAATTGTCTTCTTGAACATCACTATCTTGAATATCTCAAGAAGCAAAACTTGCAATTTGCACATTGTAATAGGAAGCAAGAATCATGAGCTTACACAAGAAATTTATCTTGCATTTGCTTTCGAAATTTTTGCTAGCTTGCATAATATAGAACTTGCTATCTTGAACATTACCAAAAGTGCTATCTTATATGCTATAAAACTTGCATATCTAAAACTTGATAGCATGAATGTTCTAAGCATGATGTAACATTTGCTAAAACTTCTAGCTCCAAGATTGCATGATGATAAAACTTGATATTATAATTTTCATGCAAAGAGTTGAACCAATATCACACACAAACACTTGATTGTGATACTTCTCCTTTTTGTTGATGACAAAGGGGGAGAAGTATGTTGATGAAAGTATGTTGATGACATGACATGTGATGCATAAGTTTATGCATATGTTCATTTTGACGTATTGCAAGTATTCATGATGAATATTGCAATGACTTGAATTCAGTTTGAATTCAAGGTTCTATCAATATGGCATATTGATAGGGGGAGTTTGTTTAAACTCCGGGAGTTAAGTTTAACTCCGTCATCAAGTGGTTGTCATCATCAAAAAGGGGGAGATTGTTGAATCTCGTATTTTGATGATGAAACTACTTGATATATGTTTATGATTTAATCTGCGTTTTGAGTGACGCAGGATGCTTCGATCAGGATGAGACAATTAAAGCAGGAAAATCATGTTGTGCCGAAGGAACATGTCAGAAGATTGGACGTCGGGCCGGTGGATCGGTCGACGTATCGACAGAAGGCTTCGGGCCGTGAACTCGGGCATCGGGCCAAGAAGAGCGGGTATTGTGCCAAGGATATCGGAGTTGCGGAGTCAACTGGCCGATTGGGCAATAGGCTGCAGGAGAGGACGATGCGCCGAAGAATCGGACGAAGCGTCGAGGGACCAATGACATGTCGGACAACTTGGTTAATTGCTTAGGATTAATTGTCTCGATCGAAGTTTTGTTTTGTTGTGCAGGATTAACTATGATAACGATGAAGACATAAAGCGAAACAAAGTGTCGGAGTCAAGCGCGAAGGATTTGTTGCGAGTTCGAGAGTTCGACGGAAGTCCGAAGGTTCGTCGGGAATGCTACCGGAACTAGCCGAGAATGAGTTGGGAGCTTGCCGAAGGGTTTTTCGGAAGCTCGCCGGAAGGTTCGTTGGAAGTTCACGGAGCTCGCCGAGAAAGATCGGAGCTTGCCGACGAAGCTCGTTGAAACTCGCTAAGATCAAATCGTGAAGTCTAGGAGCTTGCCGGGAGTCCGCAGAATGGTTTCCGAGAGTTCATCGGAAGACCGCCGGAAGTTTGCCGGAAGCTCGCCAGAAGAAGTCTTGACTTGCGGACTTTGTAATAGCTTAGAAAATGTCTTTAAATTCATAGTTAGCATGTTAATTAGGGTTAGGATTAGGTGTTAATCCTATAACCCAAGTAGGGGCCAATTAGGCCCAAGTTCGGACTGGTTTGGACCAAGTTTGGAGCCAAACCAAGTGAGCTGGAATAGTGAAAGAGGTGCAACCGCCCCAGCCAAGAGGTGCAACCGCCCAGGCTATGTCTCCCAGCGAGATTGGGCGGTGCAACCGCCCCAGCCAAGAGGTGCAACCACCCAGGGCTCAGTCTCCAAGCGAGACTGGGCGGTGCAACCTCCTCTGTCAAGAGGTAGCACCGCCAGAGCTCAAGTTTCGAGCTCTGCCAAGAGGTGCAACCACCGAGCTCGGTCTTCAAGCTCTGACAGAGAGGTGCAACCTCTTTGGACAGGTGATGCATCGCCTGAGCTCGGTCTTCGAGCTCTGGCAGAGAGGTGCATCAGCCTGAGCTCAGTTTCGAGCTCTGCCAGGTGATGCAACCACCGAGCTCAGACTTCGAGCTCTGCCAGGTGATGCAACCACCGAGCTCAGACTTCGAGCTCTGCCAGGCGATGCAACCACTGAGCTCAGTCTTCGAGCTCTGGCAGAGAGGAGCAATCGCCTGAGCTCAGTCTTCGAGCTCTGCCAGGCGGTGCCACCTCTCCAGTCAGGAGGTGCAACCGCCTGATCTCGGAATTCCGGGATTTGATCGTTTTGAGCTCGAAATTTGAATTGGATTGGGGCCTATAAATACCCCACCCATTCAACACTGAAAGGATACAGATCCACACCGAATTCTTGATCTTTTCAGTGATTCTAAGAGCTCAAATTTGTGTAAAGTCCTAAAGTTCTCCTCCTTCTGTTCTTTAAGTCTTGAGTTGTAAAGAGAGGAGAGAAAGGATCTGTAAAGGTTGTCTCCTAAGCCTGTCAAAAGGAGAGAAACTGTAAAAGGGCAGTTAGCCTTCGCCCATTGAAGGAAGGCAGCTAGTTGACGTCGGTGACCTCGTCGGAGGAGGAAGCCAAAAGTGGAGTAGGTCAAGACTGACCGAACCACTCTAAATCTCTGGTTTGCTTTTACCTTGAGCACTTTATCATTACTGCAAACCTCCTACATTGCTACTGCCCTCTGCGCCTTTACAAACGGGTTTCTAAGCTCTGATCTTTCAGAATCTGCATTCAAACGTAAATCGTGTTTTCGTACGATCTTCACACTGCAGTTTACGCTTACATTCGGATTCCATTTATAACTGCAAACTGCTTTCTACGTAAAACGCTTTTCAAGGTTCAAAACTGCTTTTAGACGTAAAACTACATTTAGACGTAAAGTTACGTTTAGACGTAAAACTGCGTTTAGACGCAAAACTGTGTTTAGACGTAAAACTGCGTTTAGACGTAAAACTACGTTTAGACGTAAAATTGCGTTTAGACGCAAAACTGCGTTTAGACGCAAAACTGCGTTTAGACGTAAAACTGCGTTTAGACGTAAAACTACGTTTGGACGTAAAACTGAGTTTAGACGCAAACTGCGCTTAGACGCAAACTGTGCGTAGACACAAACTGTGCTTAGACGCAAACTGCGCTTAGACGCAAAACTGCGCTTAGACGCAAACTGCACTGTGATTCTGCTTTTATATCGAAATCGTTTTTTTATCGGACGAACGCAGCTTGTGTTTTTAAATTACTGTAAGATTTCCGCTGCACTAATTCAAACCCCCCCCTCTTAGTGCTCTCGATCCTAACAGTATCCACTTATCTTTTAGGGTATCACATACCCATTATAGATAGTGTAATTTATAACTTTATAGGAATTCTTAAGAAAAGAAGAGGTTGCTATTTTAGAGGAAAATATGACATAGAATCGATTGAGATTACATATTCTAAGGCTTTGTACTATTTTTAGAAACCTAGATTTATTTATTGTTCCAAGAAGTTGTGAACATTTGTTACCTTTCAACACAAAGTTGCTTCATCACGTCATGATAAATATTCTACTTCCAAAATAACACCATTATGATAAAGTTAGTCAAATAAAATTAGGAACAATGTATTGGATTATAATAGAACATGATAACTATTTTGGATATATGATATGACAAAACATGATTGAACTATCAACAAAAGATATGATGCTTCCATATGGTGGCTTGATTACTAGACTAATATATGCACATGACATAGTTATTCCATTAGATGAAGAAACTATGAAACTAGATAGATTTAATGGCATCAATAGAAACCTATTAAGAAGATTAAGATATATAATAAGAAATAGTATTTGGACTAGATTACCTAGGAGAACTGATCCTCCCCCACCTGAACCAAAACCAGAAACACCTATATATAGGGAAAGTCAATCTCCTCGTACTAGTTCCTTCGAGGCATCATCTCCAACGGAGCCAACACCCTTTGCATTTGTCGATTCCATAGTGACACGATTGGATCGAATTGAACTACGTCAAGATCAAATCTTAATTGAGATACAACAAATTCATCGATAACTTGACATCTTTAATACGCAGTTTAATATTTTACTTAGGCATTTTGGTTTACCACCACCTGAATAGCTTATATATTTCTTCTTTCTTTTTGTTGATGAAGGAGAAAACTCAAAAGTACCATGATGTGTTATACTCCTTATCCTTACACTCTATAATGTACTTTTTGACGTTATGTGCTTTTCAATATTATGATAGATGTCGTGATGATATTATGATTATATGCAACATTCTAAGAATTAGGCATGTTAAATCTTCCAAATGCATAAGTTCCTCTTATACCTTTTTCGGATTTCTTATTTTTTCGTAACTTGAGTTTTCTTTTTTAATCGAGATCATTTTTTTTGTTCCTTCTTCTTGTAATTCACAAAAGAAGAGTTTTTATTCATGGACTTTTGGTATGTGATGATCATTTCCTATGAATCATTATTCATTCTATTTACAAGAATAGGGATTTGATTCATGAATTTTTAGTATATGCATTTGATCTTTTATGTGATGAATCCTTTCTCTTTACATAAGTAGAAGTTTGATTCATGGACTTTTGGTTGATTTTTCTTGTGATGAATGAATTCCTCCTTTCTTCTTCTTCTACTTATTCTTCTTCTTTTCATGGCAAAAAGAAGAAAGAAACTTACTAGCATATCAAGAAAAGCAAAAATGCTAGCTTGCACATCTTAAGAAGAACTAAAAAGTACTTGCACAACTAAAGAAAAGTGCTAGCTTGCCCATTTGGAGAAGCAAAAGTAGTTATCTTAGTTTTTGCTTAACTTTTTATTTTACAAATTTGCTAGTTTGCATAAATGGGTGTAAAACTTACTTACATAGTTTAAAATACTTACATAAATTATTGAATGATTCTCCTTTTTATTGATTACAAAGGGGGAGAAATGATGAATATTTGAAATCATAATGTTGTATTTGGTATTATGCATGAAGGAATAAATGGTTAAAAAATGCTTTCGTACCATGTACGTTATACCCAAAATGAATGAAAATATGAATGCTTTGATATCATGTATGTTATGTCCAAAATAATTGAAAATATGAATGCTTTGGTATCATGGATGTTGTGTCCAAAATAATGTTAATTTTAGTATCATGCATGAAGTGATGAATGCTTTAGTATCATGTAGGTTATACCCAAAGTAATGTTGATTTGTTATAAAGTGATGAAATTGTGCATGATTTGATGGCTTGAAACTATAATGATGCACAATATATGAAATTTTGATATATTGCATTCATCGAAATTGTTTCACTTGAATTCAAAGGTTATGATTTCTTTTGAATTCAAATTTGCCTTATCTCAATATTGCATATAGATAAGGTTAACTCCATTATCAATTAGTTGTCATCATAAAAAAGAAGGAGATTGTTGAATCTCGAATTTTGATGATGAAATCAATTGATGAATTAATAATCTAATCTATATGTTGAGATAAGTGATGTAGGACTAACTATAATCGTAAGATAGGCAAAACGATTAAAGAAGAATTCAATGTTGGGCTAGAGTCAATGATTGGGCATCGGGCCGGAGGAATCGAGTGATACACCAAAGGATCGAATGATATAGTGAAAGATTATTGGAAGTTCACCGAAAGCTTATCGAAAGTTCACCGGAAGTTAGCTGAAAACTCACCGGAATATCGTTGGGAGTTCACCGGAAGTTCACCGAGAGTTTGGTTGAACAATTGACATGCCAGACAATTTAGATTCCTTGTATCGTAATTATTTTAGCCTTAACTATCATAGTTAGGACTTTAATTTAAGTTAGTTTTGGGACAAATCATACTAACTTAATTAAGGGCCAACTAGGCTCTAAACAGGGCTGAATTGAGCCGGTTGGATGGCCCATGCAGCCACTTAGAGCCACATCAGGCGATGGCATTGCCCAAACTGGGCTCAGCCTCTCAAATGGTCTGGATGATGGTACCGCTAGCAGTTAATGCTGCAAGACGATGGTACCACCAGGTCAGGTAGTGATACTGCTAGAGCCCGGTCTCCAAGGCTCTGTCAAGTGGTCGTACCACTTAGACTAGGCGGTGGTACCACCCAGTGTCGGTGGTAGCACCCAATACTAGCAGTGGTACTGCTAGTAACCTAAAAACCTAGAATGAGATACTTTTTGGCTCCACTTTTTAAGCTGTTAGGGTCTATAAATACTCTACTCTTTTCTGCGTAAAAAAACACAAAATATGTGAATAAAAGTCTTAAAATTTTAGTTGTAAAAGTATTAAAAAAGTGCTAAGTGTTATTCTCCTCCTTTAGCTTTGTGATCAATCTAAGAGAGGTGTGAGGCTTACAAAAGGTTATCTTCTAAATCTGTAAAAAGGAGAAAGAGTTGTAAAAGGATAGTTGATCTTTGCCCTTTGAAGGAAGTCTAATAGTGGATGCCGATGGCCTCAATGGAGGAGGAATCGAGAATTGATGTAAATCACGACGACCAAACTACTATAAAATTGGTGTGCACTTTCTCGTTGCTCTTCGTTACTATTGTTTTCTGCCTTAATTACTTATCACTCTTATTCTAAGTCAAGCATACTTTTAATATCTTTTCCGATATATTTTTATCAAATCAAAAGTTTCAAATCGACTTAATTTTTGTGATAACACTAATTCACCCCCTCCTTCTTCTAAGTGTCATTCATGATCCTAACCGTATATTTAATATATTTTTGAAGATCTACCAAATAAGAGAGATATTACTCTTGTTGAAGTGTTTTAGAATAATATCGGATATTCTTTATGAAAATTATATTATATATATATATATATATATATATAATTATTATTATTATGATGTGATGAAGCCTGCTCGACAAACAACTATAATATTATGGCTCCATGGAGACTTGAAAATATAACTAATGCTTATCATATCTAAAGAAGAGTTAAGGATGTCTATCACACTCTAAATACACATCTTCCATACAGAGGAATCCCTAAAGGGGGGATTTTGGGCTCCTCAAATATTTTAAAAATATAAATTTAATAGCTTGGCACCAATCGAAAAGTAGATTGATACGATGTTTATGGAAATGACAATCATTATGATGTTTCCAAATCAACCAAAGAAAGTTTGTAATAAAATTTTTAAGAAACTTGAGTTATCTAAATCTTGGCCTTCACCATTAGCCTAATCAAAAAAATTGATGGAAACAATAGTTAAGTTTTGATTGGATAGAAAGTGAAAAACAAATAGAAAAAGATATGAATAGGAGAGTCTGAATGTAATCTACAAACATGATATTTAGAAATTTGTGTATTATAAATCTAATTGTCTAAGTGGAGATAGATAGCTTATATGCTAAATTAGTTTCAAGAAAAATTTTCACTGTAGAAAAAATATTAATTGCCCAAACGACTTTTCAACCATTTGTGTATATGTATGCACATACTTAAAAATTCATAAAAATTATACTAAAAATATCTTTAAAAGATAGGAAGTCCAAATCCATAACTCATCATGAGGATATAAGAGAAAATAAATAATTTGAGGGTAGACAAATTTTAATACCTATTCAGAAATAAATCGAAGACAATATAGAAATTCTTTACTTTATTCATACTTATAAATTGAGGGGTATATTGGTAAGCGAAAGATCATGAAACCATTATCGATTAGTATCCTAATTTCTTTTTTGGTACTATGATGGAGACGGGTTAAGCCTCTCTAAGGCTAAGAAATGCCTTTATCTAGGTTTAAAACTTGAAGGAATGATCATATTTCATATGAAAGAGATTAGTTTGTAAATTATCTTCTTTATTTAGTAAAGAAATTATACATTTACCCGAATGTACTTCTTGATAAGTGGATTCATGGATTTGTGAACCTCATTAATTTTTATTGAAGTGATATAATCCCAAATAAAATGATTGAACTTGTTATATAATGATATTTGAGCTCCAAAGGTTGCAGTGTGCTCTATTGGGTTGGAACTATTATCAAAAGCCTCTAGTGGTGGAAGGCAAAAGTTCGTTGAAAGTGGCTCATCTTGAATGCTTTAGACAAATGGGGAACAACTCGAGGTTGGGTCGTTTGTGCCATCTCCCTTTGATTGCTAAAACTCTTATCACATATCGTTAAGATGTTGGACCATTAACTGTAGTTGGGCTCCCAGGGAGCCATTTATTGAGTCGGTCAATTGGGTCTTCGACTCAAGTAAAGCTGGCTTATGATGCGAGAGTGTACTAAATTCCACCATTGGTGAGCGTGATACTTCAGTTGGTATTCCAACTGATCGAGGGTAGTCTGGGGCCAGCGGTAATAGATCGGTCAAGGGAATTCCAAGGGGTTCGGGCATAGGCGATGGCTAAGTCGTTGACTGTTGTTGTGAAGGAGGGGTTGCCTATTGAGCTAGTTGGGGTAGGAGTGGGGCAATGGCTTACATCATCTTGATGAGGGTTTGCACCTGATGCGTAAGACTCAAAAAGGCCTCGATGGGAATAACCAGGTGCCTGATGCTCATCCTCAGAAGTGAGAGTCTGAGATTGTTGAATAGAGCACCAATAATACCTCGGGTCTGAGTACATCCACCTAAGGGAAGAAGGAGAGTTGCCCTCCCTACATAACGGTGTTGTGTGTCAACGATTATGCCTCATTGCTAAAGCACTCATTGAGAAGATTCATGGGTAGACGTTCTTACGACATTTAGGCCTTCCTTCTATCTCTAAAATTGTTACAGCTTTAATGCTATCAACTAGGAGTCAGCACGACCCAAACTTGACCCGAAGGCACGAAGTCGTCCGAGTGTCCCTTGTGGCAATCCTATGAGGTTGCCACTGCAAAAGTGAAGTGGCCGAGGATAATCCAAGGTATCTTTCGGGTGTTCAAGGCTAGGTTAAAGTGGGCTCTGGTCTCCATGGAGTATTGCACAAATGTCAATGTCGAGGGAAAATTTTCGACTTGCGCCTTTGATAGTCAAGTTAATTTATGAAATAGTGGAGATAGAAGATTCAATATTTTTTCGAGCCCCAAAACTTATATACCTGGCCAGCCAGCAGGGGGACCCTTCGTAATTATCGTAACACTCTTCTTTTGTTGTTCATCTATGACTAACCCGTAACAATATAAGAGGAGGCACAGGTATGATTAGCGACTTGGGGACCACTACCCCTTATAGCCTGGCTCGCAAAGGGGAGCATACGTCAAAACGACAACGGACCCCCTGGTTGACACGGGTACTTGTCCTCCACGTAGCTGATGGGCTATGACTCATCGCATGATTACATGCTCTCTAACACACACAAGTCATTATGTATGTAGGCATTTCAGGAAATGAACTTAGGTCACCTTGACATCATTTAGAATCATCTTCCAATAAGGCTCTGTTAATTAAGATACGACGACTTATATGATACCGCAGTCCATATGAGTTATTAGCATTTGCTAGGTTAACATATTAATCATCTCATATGGAATGGACAAGAGCTGCGTATAGGAGCAGGTTCCATGTGTCTGGCAGGCCACCAACGCACCAATGGGTGCAATCGATGCGGAATTTGACGCCATTATACTTGGATGGATGAGCATCCTTCCGAAGCTGCGAGAGATAGCTAATGTCGAACAGGTACACAGGCTTCGACATTTTGCTCAGCTGCTGCTTCACTATGGCTACTTGTGGAATCGGACCTCCGTGGTATGCAGATGGACTCGACGGATCTGTTTCTCCTTCACAGGTGCTTCCCTTCTCGCCCCACTCTGTTCCTCTGATTCAACGAACGAACACAAGCGGTCAATGTTACCAAACAAATCCTCTACAGTGCAGTTGATCTGTCTCATGCAAATGTATCATTTATGGTCCTTACCTGTAATGGTCTGGTGAGATCCCTTGGAAGAACACTCGCGTAGTGGATGAATTGATGCTCGAGTCTACCCAGTTTGCCCAGGTAGCCAATGCTCTGGAGAAGGCCACGGTCCTGTTCATGTCCTTCACTGTCCGGTCGCCATTTTGCATGTAGTCCCACCTGCATTCACCAGAGCACAAGTTCTATATCCATTGGTGAATTCATGAAAACAATGTGAGAGAGGGGGGGTGGCTTGTCACGTACTCTTGGCGGGATCCCGTGGATAGCCACCAGCGCCAAGTGTTGAAGACGAGCACGTCGGCGGTGAGCCAGATGGATCCACCAATTTGTACGGAGTCCAGCTTTAGGACACGTCCTATGTTCTCGTTCACGATGTCCACCAAGTAATGAGACTTGTAGTACATCACCGTAACGTTGTAATCCTGAAGCAATGTTTGATCTTTAGCTATTTTCTTGCAACTTCTATTCATGAGCTAATTGTGTTGGCCTGTAACGCAACTAAGATACATGAACTCAACGAAGGTCAACTCCCGTGCTGGTTCTGATCAAGTGCTTCCACTCTATATATACTCAATCATTTCATTCCACTACTTCCTCCTATCATTCATTCATCAGGCTCGACAAGTGCCATCGATGAGGATCATGTCAATTCGTTCTATGGCCCGTTCTCATGATTAAAGTTTTAGCATGTACTCACACAGGACTAACCATCATTAATAATCGGTATGATATGATACGTGCCGCAAGAAGAAGGGGAAGAAGAAACCTCAAATGTTACTGCAGAGAGGGAGCGATTATCGGAGGAGAAGGAGAGGGTGGCGTTGGGCACAGCCGCATGGAGCAAACACAGGAACGAAATGTACTGATTCAAAGTCAATGAGTCTCCCACAAACATCACCTTCTTCCCTCCCAACGTCCTCATCAGCTTCACACCATCAAACCTGTTCGCGGATACGCCATCTCCCAAGTAAGTCAAACAAAAGGGAGAAGAAAAAAGGCTCATAAAAGCAATCAGCCTCCAACCTGGGGAGATTACATGTCCCGGCGGGCTCCCACCGGAACTTGAGGTACTTGGTGTCGGGCCGGCCGTAGCGCAGGCAGTCGAACTCCTTGCGACCGAAGGGGCAACTCCGCGAATCGTAGAGCGGGTACGACTCGTCCTCCACCCAGCTCCCGTTGTACAAATCGCAGCGGGCTCCTACGCCCCACGCCGAGGCCATCACGAACACCAGCAGCAGCATCACACCGATCATGGTTCCCATCTCGGATCCCACAGCGACAGGACGACAAGAAGGAGAGACTGGTGCAACAATGCAACGAATGCCATGGAAGAGAGTGGCCGGGGGTGTCTTTTGTAATCGAACTCGCGCCGAACCTTACGTACACGTAATTTGATGGAGGTGAAATCTCGTTCCTTCCTTCCTTCCTTCCTTCCTCTTAATTGTGGTTAGGCAAATCCGAGGAATTTTGTCTGGGAATTAATATGGATATTACAAAGTACAACTTAATTAGAGGAGGAAGAAGAAAAGGCTGCCTGCGTTGGTTGCAAGTTGTGGCTTTCTTTCCGTATCTTCCCATTAGGGCGTGGAATCAGACGCTGCGTACGTCCCTTGGTGCGCTCGATCCATTATCTCGAATCATGTCGTTCTTGATTGGGGTTTCGAGGTGTTTTTGGCCCATTATTAAGTAATTAATCCATACGATTTGCTTACTCTATCGCATCACATTCCCTTTTGTGGTGCATTTATGGCATTTCAGTGTACGCACAAATGATTCTAATTCGAGGTACTCTTCTTGGATTTTGAAAACTATAAATGATTCTAATTCGAGGTACTCTTCTTTGGTTCAGTTAATCCGTTCAATTTAATTTAGAAGATATCAATTTGGTTGAGTTTCCTATTATAAGTCTTTAAACGATTCAACAAAAATCGATTAATCAAATCAACCAAAATGCTCAATCTTATAAATAATCGTTCTATTGGACTAAGATTCTCGTTCGATCCAATTGAATTGAACATGCTCATTTAAAAAAAATATTTTAAATTATTTAAAATTATAAATCGATCTTGAATCGATTTGATTAGATAGATCCGAATTGATTTTGATTCAGACTATTTGACTTTAATCGACCGAATAAGAAAAAAGAGATACGATTCGGTTTGACCCTTAATAGTTTCGTTCGGACTAGTTTGAACACCCAAAATTCTAAATAGGTAGGATTTAATCATATTTATCAATTTAATAAGTTTATTAATATTAAATAAAAAATATAAGATATTTTACATTTTCGAATAATATGGGATATTATTTATGAAAATATTATTGCTCCATGGGAACTTAAAATATAACTAATACTTTGTCACATCTAAAGAAGAGTTAAAGGATCCATCACACTCCAAATAGCCTTGGCTTCCGTAAGGAGGAATCCCTAAAGGGGGATTTCGGACTCCTCAAATATATTAAAATATAATTTTTTTTCTCATAGTAAATATAATAGCTTGGCACCAAACAGAAACTTGACTGAGTTATCTAAGAAACAATAATTAAGTTTTGATTGGATAAGATTCTAGTACGAGAAAGTGGAAAAAAAATATAAGAAGATATGAAGAGGAGAGTTTGAATATGATATGTAAACATGATATCTAGAAATTTATGTATTATAAAGTCTAATTCGTGTATTGTGTAGACATGATAGATAGCTTATATGCTAAATTAGTTTCAAAGAAAGATTTTTACCATTTCTGTACATGTAATTAAAAATATATAAAAACTTCAATTAAAGGATATTTCTAAAAGATAGGGAATCCAAGTCATATAAGAGAATATGAATCTCAAAAACCATATTCACAAAATATGGATGAAAAAGTAATTTGAGGATAGATAAATTACAATAATACCTATTCCAAAATAAATAAGAGATAACATATTATCTTATTTATGCTTATAAATTGAGCGATATATTGGTAAGCTAAATATCAGGGAACTATTATCGATTAGTATCCTAATTTTTTTTATATGGAGGAGGCGGGTTAAGCCTCTCTAAGGTTAAGAAGTGTCTTTGTCTAGTATTAAAATTATAGGGAATGATAATATAAGTTCATCGATAACATCTCCTTCCTAGTCGCTTGAGGACACTGCCTCCTCAAATCTTCCACGGAATCAACAATGCGGTGCTCCCTCTCTGCAAAAACAAAGCAGCGTCTGCTCACTGCATGAACAAGACAGTACATTTCAAACCTTTATTATCTTTTGTGATGGCTCTGAGAACATTGCAGGTGCTGCATTTCGTATTGCTGACTCTGATACCATCGTGGTGGCCTCAAGTCCACTACAAGCTAAATGCTGAGCAATTCTGGACGGCTTAGCCAAAGTGCCCGGCTTAAACCATCCAACATTGTTCTGAAAATTCCAATATATATATATATATACACATATATATATATATATATATACATATATATACATATATATATATATATATATATATACATATATACATATATACATATATACATATATACATATATACATATATATATATATATACATATATATATATGTACATATATGTATATATATATATATATATATATGTACATATATGTATATATATATATCCTGGCCATTCTTATCCTGCTTTGTAACCAACGACGGTGGCTGCAATTAGTCACATCTGCCTAATCTCTTAGAACTCGAACTCGTAATGGAGACTAATTGGGAGATCAACAGACAATGACTGATGATGGAGGTGTATCTCAAATCAAATTGTACAAAACAACAAAAGGCATCGTTAAGGTGTCGTTGTTCTCCTTGCAAGGTTGACGATACTGGTTGTTCTCCTTGCAAGGTTGACGATACTGGTTTTTTCGTGCAGCACCAATTTGAGATGGAGGTGCTCCGTCGTACTCTCAGATAGATGAGCATTACTTGTCATCTATCTGAGGATGCCAAACCGCCAGAACATATCTCCCTTTTATGGAGCTCTAACATCTTCACTTCTGGGTTACAGAGACCTGGAAGGATCATAAGAACACATAAGAACACATAAGTGATCTGAAATAGCTCTTGATCGTAAATGCTGTAGGTTATTTCATGGGCTGATGGATTATAATGTCCTCATGGCGATGCAAAAACATATGAATGTAATTGTTGGCAATTCAAGAACATGTGAAAACAACATCTAACATGATTGAAGTTAAGAAGTCTCCACATCCACCTAAAAGAAACTATGACATGATTGATAGACAATTGGCTTATGTCCTATACTACTAGGAGGACAATATGGATAACTGCAAGACAAATTCTAATGAAATTTGGCATAAGCATGATATTACCATGATGGTAATAATCAGAGCACATACTGGTTCATAAAGGGAAATGCTAGCAGGTATCATGAGGATCACAGTTTGCTTTCACTTTCAGAGAAATTATATTTTCCTTGTCCTATAATTAACCTTCAAGTCACCATTTGGATGACTCAGAGAAACCTTTGTCAATGATATTCGCCTTCCTATCCATGTCTCGAATTAGCCTCATGGCTCTAATATAGTAAAGAAATAAATTTATGTTCTCAAGAAGAATCAGACTGGCCATCAAATTTACAAAATGAAGTTTCCCAATATGCACCAGTTAAGCTTTATCCATTGAGGTAATTATCTTCTAAACTTGCCTAACATGAAACTAATGCAAGATTCCATCCAAGGATCTTACGACGACAAAGCTAATTGTGAGGGACAATCAATCAGGCATGTATACTGGTTCCTACCATAGTCCACCGAAAGGTATAACTTCCTCAATCTAAGGAAAAACCAACAATGCTTTTTATTGAAACAAACCTGAGCACTTTGGAATGTCCCAAACGGCAATTGATGATGAAGTGCAGTCAGGTTCGCAGAGAGCATGGATGTTCTCATGGTTGACATTCATTGCAAGCATCCAGGATCCTATAGTGACATCCTCATTGCTGAACATTCGGAAACTGGAAATATAAAAAGTTATACATGCATCTAGTGATTCCAGCACAACTTGTTAAAAAAAGTCATGCGTCTAGATATTCCACACCAAAATGTAAATAGCTGTTGCACATAATGATAACTGTAGTTACGTTTCTGTTGAGATATTATAGTAGTTAGTGTATTATTGCACAAGTAATAGGTCTCAGATTTGAGTCCATGTTTGAATGTCGTTACTTAATGTAATATTAGTTTCTTCTTACGTGTTTAAAAAAAAGAACTACAGGAAACAGTGGAATGACAACCAAATGAAGATGACCACATTCTATTAATTCAGACAGCACATTTAATGATTATAGAGATATAACAAGCATGGCATCTTAATGATCGTAATTGCTACAAGGTCCAGAACCCTAATGCTAATTAGAGCCAGATTCTTGGCGATGATTCTGAAATTGCAGTTTTGAGTTAAGCTCATAATAATCACCTTCATAGGACAGGAGAAATTCAGCAAAACTCATCTCCTATCTGAAACCCTTCCCTAAGAAACAGATCAAGATAAAAAGCTTCCACATCCCAAGTAATCTAACCAAGTATAAACAAATAGACCAAGCCACAAGTTGACATATATCACGAACAATACATAAGCCTTATACCTTCACTTGGTACACCCCTAGGAAGAGAAGCCAGGTTTGCTCATGCATTAAGAAAATAAGATTTGAGCATTGCTTCATGATGAACAATAGTAAGGTCAATCAAGTCACTTGAATGAGGAAACGAAAAGCACTCGTAATAAAACAAGGTTAGATTGTGCATTGACAGTAAGGAACGAAAATTCCTTCGTGCTGAAGAATACAAAATAAATCATCTTGACCTCAACATAGAGAAACAATGAAAAAATTACTAGTAAATGATATAAAGAGTTAGTTATAATTGTTAAAGTTCTTTATGGATCAGAAATTAAAGTAACAAAGTTTTGAGCATCAAGATTTTGTAGTTTACCTGTTGTTTCTCAGTGCAACCAAGCTTGAAACTACATCTGCTGAAAGTGCATATATAGGACCATAAGCATGCAGAAAATATTCCTTTCCGAGCAAGTATGCTAGTGGTTCATACCTATCGAGTTCCCAAATATATACTCAAGTATCAGCCAGAATTTTACTATATTTGTAGATAATATTAAATTTTACAATATCGGAGTTCTATGGGAGATGCATATCACAAAACTGCAAAACTGAACCAATCGGATTAAGCAAACATTTGAAAGATGTACCAGAAAAATAAACTTAGCCTCTAAATTCAAACACCCAGTCTTAGCATAAAGCATAAACCCATACAAGATATACATGCTGAAATCATTACAGAGAACAGGCAATAGTTGAAAGATTTCAATTGCCTCAATTGTTTGTAAACAGCTTGGGCTCAGTATGGTACAAGCTCGGATTAAGCATGATTTCAAAATATCAGTTGGTTTGATCAGCTGTTATATATGAATTTGATCCAGGACCAGTACCAGTCAGCATATTGTTTTTTTTCCCCGTTTGATACTGAGTGTTATGGGACGGTATATTATGTGGGAATACACCAATATGAGCTCTTTGCATCCTAGCTATAGAGGAGTTACGGTTAGTCAAGTTTGCAAAAGTAAGATAACATGTGACCACCCCTATAATTACCCAAGTTAAGAACCATCCTGAGCTCCAGCTATGGTCAGGTTGAGTTTGATGAAATCACAGTTCTAAAATATCTTATTGGATAGCATCCTAGAAAACCTAGGGTTTCACGCACACCTACAATGTGAAGGTCATTTTCTCTTTACTTTTATGTTCAAAAACAGTACACTTTATGCAGGTCTCTGCTGGTAAAATAGTTTCCTTTATTTTGACTGCTATTTTATGTTACATTTCTGTCTACGCATGTATATAAGTTGAAGAAGGTGAAATGTTGATCAGATTGCTTGAGAACAATGGTCTTGAAACTTGGGATCCTTCTGAGTTAGAACTGTCACTTCACCTCATCACCTTTTGCTTTTCCGTCCCTTAATCACACCATTTGGTTTCTTAAAACTTATTGCAAGTTTCTGATTATGCACTATTCTCTGTTTTCATCACATGGCATTTTTGTGGACCTGAATCTTAAGCAGAGTAAAATATAAGCACCATAGCATTGTGTAGCTCACAGAAATACTAACCATTTGAGGTTTGGGTCAGTAAATACAGGCCCCTTCTTCATGCATCCAAGATAAGTTTGAGGGTTTGGTCGATCTTTTGCCAGAAGCAGTGAGAGACGATCTAAAACAAAGTAAAGAATCTGTCAACAATCAAAAGTTCAAGAGAAACAAATGATAAGATCCAAAGACACATCACCTGGCCTTAGATAAATGTCGTCATCAGCTTTAACGTAGAAATCGGAATCATATAATGCAAAGGCTGCTTTGAAGAAAACTAACCTGCAACACAAGATTAGATGACGGTTTGGACAAACCAATAGCAGAAACAACACAAACACTCGCGCATGGCTAAGTGTATGGTGCATCTCATACGTTTTATGTGGAAGATTGCTGTACTCTTCCTCGATATTTAAAAGCATGAAATCGTCGTATTCATCCACCTCTCGTTGAAGCGCCGCCATTTTCGATTTATCTTTGGTCTTCCCGATAATAAATCTAAAAGCCAAACCGGTCGCTTCTTCCAAGCTGCGATACCAATTACTCGGTTCAGAACTATAGGGCAAAAAATGCAACAGCAGCACGCCTAAATTTCGAAACCGACCACAAGATCGCATCAAAACAAGAACATTCATGTAAGAGAACCATAGAACAGCAGGAACTAATTCAAAGATCCAACTAAAACCAGATCTTGACAATATCCGATGGCATTGTTCAGATGATGAGAAACGGGAGCAGCAAAATTGAACGAATCGAGCCCAAGAACGAGACCAGGACTGACCGAAGGAGACCTGGGCGATCGGAGGGCAACCACGTCTGCCTGATAGATCTGCGCCGGCCGACGGATCCGAACCCCGTCTGGATCCCGACGAAAGCCATCACCTTGTGCCGCTCCGGCGTCCCGCTACCGGTCCCGCCGCCGCGGTCCCACACGACGGAGACCGATCTGGGCTCGAGACCGGGGCAGCTGCGGGCGGGCCTGGATATGGAGATGGCACCGAAGAGGAATCCGGCGAGGCCAAAGATCAGGCAAAAGAGGGAGAACGCGGAGGAGGAGGAGGAGATGCGCCGGAAGCGGGAGAGCAGAGGGGACGGCAGCGGGCCAGTGCGGAAGACCTTGGGCGATTTCGGCATCGCTCGCTTCGACTCATAACCCTTCCAAATTCCGCTCCTTCTTGAGGACTCGCCCGCAGAGAAAAGTGAAGCGGCCGCAGGACGAAGAAAGAAGCTGTAGTAGATACGAATTTTTGCTGAGAATAAAAGAAAAAAGTAAACAAAACAAAAAAATGAATTACTGACTATTAAAAATTAAATATAGCAGACTTCTTTAGTAAACATCATATAATTGCAGCTAATAATCTAAAGCTCATTCACATCATGCCACCCTATTCGTCTCGTTTTCTCACAATTGATTGGATTAGTCAGATATAGTTTATCTAAATATCATGTTTATTTAATTCATCTTACGATCAATTTGTAATTGGTTATTGACCTTCAAACAAATGAATACACAAAATTTGATTTCTTAGAAAAAGCCACCAACTTAAATGAAGTGTTTAATTAGTGTCGCACCTACCAAAGTTATCCAAATGTTATCATGTCTGCAAAACCAATCATCATTTTTCTTTTTTATATATATGAATATATCCCTAAATTTTTTTTGTCAATTATCCTCCTCTTTAGCGGGCTGCGAAGATCTCCTCAAATCACGTAGTATTAGGAGGAGAGGGAGAGAGGAGAATAGGATGAGGCAACTAAAAAGTCTTTGATTCCCTCTTATTTATAGAGGCCCGCTGTCAAATTAACCCTAATGGATCCTATCATATTAGGTATCAGATCTCCATCCAACCACCCAAACCTCTTAGATTAGTGGGTCTCTATCCAATAATCTCTTATTAGTTCTTATTGGATCTTATCCGATCTAATAATTCATAGGCTTATATTGGATATCCAATAAGATAGAGATTCCAACGAATATCTCATTATTAGGACCAAAATCGACACTAAGAGAAAGGGTAATTAGTGTTTACGATAAAAATATCAATTTTAAAAAATTACATTCGATGAAAATCGATATCGGAAAAAGAGTGCTTGACTTTGAGTAAGTGAACTAAACAATTAACTCAGAAAATAATAGCAATGATAATGAAAAGCATAATAGAAATTGTACACCAAGTTTATAGTGGTTCGGTCGTCGTGACTTACATCCATTTCCGATTCCTCTTCACGCGAGGCCACCGACTTCCACTATCGATCTTATTTCAATGGACGAAGATCAACTATCTTTATAACTTTTTCTCCTTTTCGCAAGCTCACGAGAGAACCTTTACACCTCTCTTTTTTGTAAACCTCACTCCTCTCATAGAAACCTTCTAAATCTAGGAGGAAGAGATCACTAAACTTAGAGAGAATACAATATTTTTTTAACTTAGAATTCTTTCCTACTCAATTCTTATATCTCTATATAGAAATAACTAAAATATTTATAGACCTCAAATGACTTCAAAAATAGAGCCAAAAAAAGTCTTATCATAGGTTTCCCCGGTCCTAGCGATACCACCACCTGTGTTAGGCGGTACCACTGCCTACTATTAGGCTGATAGCCTATATTCAGCCCAATGTGGGCTTTATCAGCCCACAACCTATACCCCCTCTTAACCTAACCCTAGATCAATATAAAGGGGGTGTGGTGGCTACGTTTTGGTGCGAAGGTGGCTACGTTTTTTGGGTCAAAAAGGGCAGCAACGTGGTGATCCTTACAGCAAAAAAGAGGAGAAGAAAAGATAGAAAAACAAGAGAAAGAAAGGGAAGAAAACAAGGATAACACAGAGAGACTGTTCTCAATCATCTAGCAGTATTCTCATCTCAGGTTAGATCAAATCTATAGTAGACTCTTGCTATGATTACTTAGGGAGGTTTCAGATATTGTGGACAGTGACATGATCCTTGTATCCCAGTTATTCTCTTGAGATTGTCGCTAGAGTTTAGGGCAAGAGATTGAGATTTGTATATTCATTATTCTTATAGTGGATTATCTCTAGTTTGTCCCGTGGTTTTTACCCTTCACATTGGAGGGGTTTTCCATGTATATCTTGGTGTCCTATTTGATTGTGATTTCATTTAATTCAACTGCATATTATGGCCTGCTAGTATTTGTTCATATACAAAGGTTATTCCACATTATATCCCATCAACTGGTATCAGAGCAAGGGGTTTTGGTGATTTAATTTTTGTATTTGAATATGGAGGCCAGTAATGTTTCTCGCATGATTAGTTTAAATAGAAACAATTGGATGATATGGAAACCAAGAATGGAAGATCTCTTGTATTACAAAAATTTGTATAAACCTTTGTAGGGGGATAGTGCAAAACCCACAACTATGACAGATGATGAGTGGAAGAGGTTAGATCGAAAAACAATTGAATTTATTCGACAGTGGCTTAATGATAGTGTCATTCACCATTTTTCTATTGAATTTTCTTCATATTCTCTTTGGAAAAAGTTAAAAAATCTCTATGAAAGAAAAATAGTTGGCAATAATTTTTTTTTATTAGAAAACTTGTGAATCTAAAATATAGAGAGGGTGCTTCTTTTATTGAGCATTTGAATGAAATGCAAAATATTACTAACCAGTTATCCTCTATGAAAATGTCTCTTGATGATGAGTTGCAGGCATTGTTACTTCTCAATTCATTACCAGAAAATTGGGAGATACTAGTGGTTTCCCTTAGTAATTCTACGCCCGATGGTGTTGTCACTATGAGTCAAGTAACAAGCAGTTTGTTGAATGAGGAGTTGAGAAGAAAGAGTTCAGCAACATCTCAGAATGATTCACAGGCACTTATCTCAGAGAACATAAGAAGGTCAAAGTCTAGAAGTAGTTCACGCATGAGTAGGAGCAAGTCAAGATCAAGAAAAGATATTGTTTGCTATAACTGTGGTGAGAAAGGATATTACAAGAACCAATGTAAGCAATCTAAGAAAAGCAAGAAAAAGGAAAACGAAGTGGAGTCTACAAAGTCGAAAGATAATATCATAGCTACAATGCAGGGTGATGATTATTTGATTTTGTCTCCTTCTGATGATATTTTTTCTTGTGTGTGTAAGGATCTTGAGTAGGTGATTGACATAGGTGCTTCTTATCATGCTAGACCACGGAGAGAGTTTTTTGCTACATACAGGTCTGGAAACTTTGGTGTTGTTAAGATGGGCAACTATGACACAGCAGACATCATAGGCATGGGTGATATTCATTTAAAGACCAACCTTGACTACAAGTGTTGGGAAATCTTGGGGTGACATCATATGCGCAGCAGAAGAACAAGAAAACAAAATCCCCGATTCTCAAAGAGATGTTCGTCGTCGTGCGAAGATTGGTGCGAAAAATCTGCGAAACTTAAAAATGCATATAGAGTATATTGTGTTACCTAGGGAGATCGTATATCCTTGTTTCCTTGCAGATCCTTAGGAGAGGGTGAAGGAGGTCAAGCGTCCTCCTCTCTAGCGGTGATCTACACAGCAGGGTTGCGACGATGCTCCTCAAAACTCCAGGCCTTCTCTGAGGTGGAGAGGGAGAGGAGAATAGGAAAGGCAAGTAAAGGCTCTAGCCTATGAGGCTCTGAATCCCTCCTATTTATAGAGGTCCTTGTCAAACCCTAATGGGTCCTCCCCTAGTGGGTATTGGATCTACATCTAATAAGACAAGGGCTCCATCGGATATCTCATATCCGAACCTCTACTCATCGCAATGCCTATCATATGTGTGTGACCCTCTAGGCCCAATATCGAGCTGGCCATGAGTCATACCTATCAGAACTCCTTCTAACTCAGTGATTTATTATCTCTGTAATAATTCACTTGACTCATCGACTACGGACGTACTAGGCCACTACGCCGTAGTCCCTAGACGATACAGGGGAATCCAATCCATTGGACCTGTCTGTCCTCAGTTACCGTGTACCTATAGTCCCTCATCTATCTAATATCCCAAAGACCGTATATCGAGCATGGTGCTGTCAAACCCATACGGTTTCTACTCGAGTCTCGCTCTAATCGGATTCTCCCGGAGAACTCTTTCTCTCTCAACCCGAATGACCCTGGCTAGGGATTTATCTGAGCAAGAACACATGGGATATTCCTCTCATGACGCCGAGAGTGGATGATCCTCTATCGACACTCAATAGCCCTCGTAAGGTTGACTACCACTCCCAATGACCAACTGTACTAGATCTGGGACAACCAAACCTATAAGTCTGGTATCAAAGAGTGGAGCACTCATACAGGACATCCTTGGTGTCTCAAGTCTAAGGACCAAATACACCACTAGGACTACAGAATCGCTGTCTGACAATGAGGCATCATCAACCATCCAGCATTCCATAAGCGGATCAATCAGTGAACTCATTCTCCAATGAGCACCTGTAGTGTATCCCTAGTGTCCCTACACGAGCAACTATGAGACCAACTGCATCCATCATATGGACGGGTATATAGCACACCAGTCTGTCCAGTTATCACGATGTCCCTCTCGAGTAACCTATGACCGAGATTATTTAGGATATGTGTTTAAAGGTGAATCGATCTCATTATCGTGATCTCATCACGATCCGATTCCCATTGCACAAATCCAAGGACATCACAATATATATATATATATATATATATATATATATATATATATATATATATATATATATATATATATATATATATATATATATATATATATATATATATATATATATATGCAATAGTTATAAAGTGATATACGCCAAAATCTAATAAACAAAAAGATTCTGTATCAAGTCACACGTGCCATCACTCACGTGATTGGCTTGTTGGGCACCTATGACTAGCAATCTCTCACTTGACCTAAAACCAATCACCTATGTGTCTTATCCCCATCAGACCCCTGTGACACTCAAAGACAATCTGAGACAACGGCTTTGTTAGTGGATCTGCAATGTTACCTTCGGATGGAACTCTTTCCACTGCTACATCTCCTCGGGTTACGATCTCTCTGATAAGTTCGAACCTCCTCAGAACACTTCTGATGAGACCCTGGTTCCCTTATTTGAGTAATCGCCCCATAGTTGTCGTAATATAAGGAAGTCGACTTCTCGCTATCCGGAACGACTCCCAAATCTATGATGAACATCTTCAACCAGACTCCCTCCTTTGCTGCATCTGATGCAGCAATATACTCCGCCTCTATGGTTGAGTCAGTAGTAGTATCTTGCTTGGAACTCTTCCAGCACACTGCTCCTCCATTCAAGGTGTACACATACCTTGAATTCGACTTGCTATCATCGACAGCAGACTGAAAACTTGAGTCACTGTAGCCTTCAACCTTAAGGCTATTACCTCCATATACTAGTAAAAGATCCTTAGTCATTCTCAAGTACTTAAGGATACATTTTACTGCTTTCCAGTGCTCCAAGCCTGGATCCGCCTGATACCTGTTCGTGACACTCAGAGCATACGCTATATCAGGCCTATTACATAGCATGGCATACATGATAGACCCTATCGCTGAGGCATAAGGTATCATATCCATGTTCGCCCTTTCTTGTGGAGTCTTTGGGGATATACTCGTAGAAAGCGATATCCCATATCTCATCAGTATGAGACCTCTCTTGGAATTTTTCATGCCAAACCTTTTGATAATGGTTTCTATGTACCTGGACTAGGACAAGCCAAGCATCCTCTTGGATCTATCTCTATAGATTTTAATCCCCAAGGTATAGGATGCTTCCCTTAAGTCCTTCATAGAGAAATGTCTAGATAACCAAGCCTTTACTGTGGATAGCATTCCTACGTCATTCTCAATGATCAGGATGTCATCCACATATAACACAAAAAAGGTGATAACGCTCCCACTTACCTTCCTGTACACACAAGGCTCATCTTCATTCTTAACGAAGTCATAAGATCTGATTGTCTCATCAAATCTTATGTTCCAACTTCGGGAAGCTTGCTTTAGTCCATAAATGGATCTAAGCAATCTACACACCTTATCTGGGCAGCTTTTGGACACGAATCCCTCAGGTTGCATCATATACACCTCCTCCTCGAGGTTTCCATTGAGGAATGCGGTTTTCACATCCATCTGCCAGATCTCATAATCATAGTGTGCTGCAATAGCTAATAGAATTATGATGGATTTTAGCATTGCTACGGGTGAGAAGGTTTCGTCGTAGTCAACACCTTGCCTTTGACGATACCCCTTAGCCACTAGCCTTGATTTATAGGTCTCTACCTTTCCATCTACTCCGATCATTTTCTTAAAGATCCACTTGCAACAGATGGGTACAATACCTTCAGGCGCATCAACTAGGTTCCAAACCTTGTTGGAGTACATAGAATCCATCTCAGAATTCATGGCTTCTTGCCACTTCCCGGAGTCTATACTCATAATAGCCTCCTCATAGGTCTGAGGATCAATATCCTCAACATCCTCTCCTCTAATATATCCCACATATCTCTCAGGAGGATGGGATACTCTATCAGACTTGTGTAAAGTTGAAACTTGTGTATTAGGTACCTGAACAGACTCGGGCTGTAGAGTGGTGCTTGATCTTGGTTCTCCAACCTCGCTCAACTCTATCATTCTCCCACTGTCTCCGCCAAGAATGTGTTCCTTCTTAAGGAATACTGCTCTCTTAGCTACAAAGATCTTTTGGTCCTCGAGATGATAGAAATAATACCCACAAGTTTCCTTGGGGTATCCCACAAATTTGCATTGCTCTGTCCTTGATTCTAACTTATCGGGGTTGTGTTTTTAACGTGGGCAGGGCAGCCCCAAATCTTAATAACCTTAAGATCAGGCTTCTTCCCTTTCCATATCTCATATGGTGTAGACACTACCGATTTAGTTAGAACTATGTTCAGAAGGTAAGCTGTGGTTTCTAGGGCATATCCCCAGAATGAGATGGGTAGGTCAGCGAAACTCATCATGGACCGTACCATGTCTAATAACGTACGATTTCTCCTTTCAGATATACCATTGAGCTGATGTGTATACGGAGGTGTCCATTGGGATAATATCCCATGGTCCTTGAGGAACTGAGTAAACTCTGTACTTAAGTACTCACCTCCTCGATCTGATTGAAGAGTTTTAATACTCTTTCTAGTCTGGTTCTCCACCTCATTCTTATACTCTCTGAATTTCTCAAAGGCCTCGGACTTCATTAAGTACACATATCCATACCTTCAGAAATCATCAGTAAAGGTAATAAAGTAGGAGTAATCACCAATGACATGAGTTGACATGGGTCCACATACATCACTATGTATGAGTTCCAACAGCTCAGTGGCTCTCTCTCCAGTTCCACTAAATGGAGAGTTTGTTAGTTTTCCACGAAGGCGAGGCTCGTAAGTTGCATATGACACATAGTCGAATGGATCTAGATATCCATCATTTAGCAACTTTTAAATCATTCCCTCATGGATGCGATAACCTACAATGCCACAAGTATACACTGTTCATCTCATCTCATTTCCTCTTAGACACTTACATTCATGATATGTGGAGTAGTGTCTTGCATAAACAAACCTTTATGCAATATTCCTCTCGTCAATCTCCCCTCGAATTTGCTAGAATTTACAATAAATTGTAGATGTGATAAGCAATACTAGTATTCAATACCAATGCACTATCACAAAAATATGATAATTGGAGATTGATTATGAATGTACCTGAAGCTTCTCCAAGCTTCTATTTCGCCCTCTCTGCAAGGTACTCTTTGCAGTTCCTCTTTCAGTGCCCATCTTTACCATAGTGGAAGCATTGGCCTTTGTCCTTTGCTGGGTCTTTCTTAGCAACCTTTGCTTTACCTGGTTTGCCCTTGCCCTTTCCCTTCTTAAGGGACCTTTCTGCTTTCCTTTTCTTTCTAGTCTCACCAGTGTAGAGAATTGGCTTCTCTTTCTTAATAGTACTCTCTGCCTCCCTCAACATATTGAGGAGCTCTGGGAGAGTCACCTCAAGCTTGTTCATATTAAAATTCATTATGAACTGTGAAAAGGAATCTGGTAGGGACTAAAGCACAATGTCCACACACAAGTTATCCTCTAGGACCATTCCTAGACCTGTGAGTTTCTCTATCCACTCAATCATCTTTAGGACATGGTTCTGAACCGGTATCCCCTCAGTCATCCTAGCACGGAAGAGGCTCTTGGATATCTCATATCGCTGAGTCCTTCCCTGTTCCTCAAACAATTTGCAGACATGTAGGAGAATGGATCTGACATCCATCTTTTCATGTTGTCTCTGTAACTCAGGAGTTATAGAGCCCAACATATAGCACTGAGCAAGAATGGAGTCATCAATGTACTTCACGTAGCGAGCGATCTCATCCTCACTTGCCCCTTCTTCGGGCGTAGGCATCACTGTATCAAGGACGTACACAGTTTTCTCCGTTTTGAGAACAATTCTCAAGTTACGAAACCAATCCATATAATTTGGACCAGTGAGGCGGTTGACATCAAGTATGCCATGTAAGGGATTTGAAAGCGACATTTTATGAAAATAAAGATGCAGCAGAAATGAATAACATGTAGATTTTGTAAGAAATAAACTATCAAGATATGGACTTCTATCTTAATATGCTCCCACTATTTTACTAACGAGTCACGCGACACCCTCAACACGTGAAACGGAAGTCTCCGACAGACTTCTAGTGGGGATCAGGATCTAATCAGCGTCTTAGTGTAACCTCGAGGGACTCGACCAATCACACTAAGCTTAAAAGGTAGGCAACTCTTGCCGATCACAACTCCTTGTGATTCCCGTCCTGTTCGACCTTCGAATCACCATGGCCTCGAGGGACTCGACCAACCATGATGCTCGGTTAAGTCAACACATTCGTTACAAGATGAGTCTGATTTGATGATATACCCTCGAGGGACTCGACCAAGCATACCATGCCCTCAGGTCACCGATGACATCTTTATGTCGTAAGCAAGATAGTGAATCGCGATATAGGTGAGTCTCGAGGGACTCGACCAACTCAACCTACACCGGGAATCGGTTCCTACTCATAACGATGGAAGGCCACGTGAGTCAATCTAATTGCCTCACATTTACCGACTTAATATTATCGAGAGATGTTTCTATGATTTGGTCTCATAATATGACATGTCACACATATACATATTTAATATATATCTATATCGCATGCAAATATATATACATATCTAGTATGTGTATAAGCAATCACACCAGATGATCATGGACCACAACCTAATATGATTGGGCCCGAGCTAGTAGGCCTAATCACTCACATCAAGATCTATGTGTGCAACGGTGCATCTCCATGCCCTGTGATCGTTCATCTCGTCCTCGTCGGTTCCGTCGACATCTTGATGCATTTTCATGCATCACGATCGTCCGTCTCATGGGTCCCGCTATCGCATCCACGCTTCCGTTGCGCCTCCTCATGTGATTATAACTTAATCATAGGTACGCAGGCCCGACAATAAACAAGAAATATAATGGAGGCTCGCAGACCTCAATAATAATAATCACAAGTACACACATCACACGGTCCATGATCATCCGTCCACACATCATATATCACATGTATAAATAATCATCATCATGTAGGACTACTAGATAATAATAAAAATAATAATCAACTAAACCTTTTAATTAATTAATATTTTCTGAAATCAGGGACATGTAGGATATTTCTTAATTCCTAAGGGTATTTTCATAATTTAGACAAAAGACAGAAATTGAAATTTCTCAAATTCACAGGGATAAAACTGTCTTTTTGCCCAAAACCCTAATTCCCTCTTATTGTTGCCGCCGCTGCAGGTGGGCGCCCCCGCGGGCGGTTCTGCCGGCGGGGCAACGCCCGCAGGTGGTGTTGTCCCGCTGGGCGGCCGCCCCTGTGGGGGGGGGGGGGGGGGGGGGGGGGGGGGGTTTCGCTTGCAGGAGCAACGGCGGCAAGCGCCACTGCCCTGCGGCGCCTCACCCCGCGGGAGAAGCGGCCGCAGGCGCCTCTGCCCGCGGGCTACCAGCCCCGCCGGACGCAAGCCTGCTGCTGCAGACGCAGCCCCTATGCTGCCCGCCTTCGGTTGCGCTGCACGCAGGTAGATCGAGGGCAGCAACTGTTGCTGCCCTTCCTTGTTTTTACATCAATGATTTTGACGTCAAAATTCTTCCTAAACACAACACACGCAGTTCAAAACCAATCATTCCCACGAACAACCTGGCTTTGATACCACTATTGGAAAATCTTGGGGCGACATCATATGCGCAGCGGAAGAACAAGAAAACAAAATCCCTAATTCCCAAAGAGATGTTCGTCATCGTGCGAAGATTGGTGCGTAAAATCCGTGAAACTTAAATCTGCGTATAGAGTAGATTGTGTTACCTAGGGAGATCGTATATCCCTGTTTCCTTGCAGATCCTTAGGAGAGGGTGAAGGAGGTCAAACGTCCTCCTCTCTAGCGGTGATCCACACAGCAGGGTTGCGACGATGCTCCTCAAAACTCCTGGCCTTCTCTGAGGTGGAGAGGGAGAGGAGAATAGGAAAGGCAAGCAAAGGCTCTAGCCTATGAGGCTCTGAATCCCTCCTATTTATAGAGGTTCCCTGTCAAACCCTAATGGGTCCTCCCCTAGTGGGTATTGGATCTACATCCAATAAGACAATGGCTCCATCGGATATCTCATATCCGAACCTCTACTCATCACAATGCCTACCATATGTGTGTGACCCTCTGGGCCCAATATCGAGCTGGTCGTGAGTCATACTTGTTAGAACTCCTTCTAACTCAGTGATTTATTATCTCTGTAATAATTCACTTAACTCATCGACTACGGACGTACTAAGCCACTACGCCGTAGTCCCCATACGATACAGGGGAATCCAATCCATTGGACCTGTCTGTCCTCAATTACCGTGTACCTATAGTCCCTCATCCATCTAATATCCCAGAGACCGTATATCGAGCATGGTGTTGTCAGACCCATACGGTTTCTACTCGAGTCTCGCTCTAATCGAATTCTCCCGGAGAACTCTTTCTCTCTCAACCCGAATGACCCTGGCCAGGGATTTGTCTGAGCAAGAACACATGGGATATTCCTCTCATGATGCCGAGAGTGGATGATCCTCTATCGACACTCAATAGCCCTCGTAAGGTTGACTACCACTCCCAATAACCAGTTGTACTAGATCTGAGATAGCCAAACCTATAAGTATGGTATCAAAGAGTGGAGCACTCATACAGGATATCCTTGGTGTCTCAAGTCTAAGGACCAAATACACCACTAGGACTACGGAATCGATGTCTGACAATAAGGCATCATCAACCATCCAGCATTCCGTAAGCGGATCAATCAGTGAACTCATTCTCCAATGAGCACCTGTATTGTATCCCTAGTGTCCCTACACGAGCAGCTATGAGACCAGCTGCATCCATCATATGGACGGGTATACAGCACACCAGTCTGTCCGGTTATCACAATGTCCCTCTCCAGTAACATATGACCGGGATTATTTATGATATGTGTTTAAAGGTGAATCGATCTCATTATCATGATCTCATCACGATCCGATTCCCATTGCACAAATCCAAGGATATCATAATATATATATGCATTTATGCAATAGTTATAAAGAGATATACGCCAAAATATAATAAGCAAAAAGATTCTGTATCAAGTCACATGTGTCATCACTCGCGTGATTGGCTTGCTGGGCACCTATGACTAGCAACAAGTTGGTGCTTAAGGATGTGAGGCATGTGGTTAACTTGAGGCTGAATTTAATTTCAGTTGGAAGGCTAGATGATGAAGACTATGATAGCAGATTTCACAGAGGGCAATGGAAGCTCAGTAAGGGTTCTCTTATTATAGTTAATGGAAAGAAATGTCATACTTTGTACAGGCTGCAGGCTAAAGATTATGGTGAGCAGTTAAATGCTATAGAAAAAGACTTCAGTATGGAGTTGTGGCATACGCGACTAAGACACATGAGCGAGAAGGGGCTGCAAGCTTTTTCCAAGAGAGAGGTATTGCCAGACCTCAGAGGTCTACATCTAAACCCTTGTATTGATTGTTTGGCTGGTAAACAACATAGAGTTTCATTTGTTAGTCCTGCTTTATCTAGAAAAATGCATGTCATAGATCATGTTTATACATATGTATATGGTCCTCTGAGGACAAAAACTCCTGGTGGATCTGTTGATGTTCTTGGTATAAGTGGTGCACTTTATTTTATCAATTTTATAGATGATTTTTCCAGAAAAGTTTGGCTTATGCTTTAAAGACCAGAGATCAGGTTATTAATGTCTTCAAAGAGTTTCATGCCAGGGTTGAAAGGGAGACAGAAAGGCAATTGAAATACATAAGATCAGGTAATGGTGGTGAGTATACAAGATTGTTTAATGATTATTGTAGGTCACATGGAATCCAACATGAGATGATAGTTCCTGGTACACCTCAACATAATGCAATTGTAGAGAGGATGAACCGCACCATCATGGAAAAGATCATATGTATGCTTTCACAGGCCAAGCTACCCAAAAGGTTTTGGAATGAGGTTATCGTGCATTTACACATATTTCAGACAATGAGAGGTCCAAGCTGGATGGTAAGATTAAAGAATATATTTTTCTTAGCTACTCACATGATCATTTTGGTTACAGGCTTTGGGATCTAGAAAAGCAGAATGTGTTTAGAAGCAGAGATATAGTCTTCTTTGAGGATCAAACCTTTGAGGATTTGAAGAAGAAGACACCAGCCAAAACTTCCGAAGAAGGATTAGCATATTGTGACCCAGTTACTCCTCCAGTATATCAGGGTGATGGAAGAGATGTGCAGGAAGATGGTGTAGAGCCTGATGCTGATCTACCTGGAGGACATATTGAGCAAGAAGAAGTTAGAGAGCAACTTCCCACAGAATCTCAGTTGAGAAGATCTTCTAGACAACGCCAACCTTCTAGAAGATACTCTACAGATGAGTATGTGATGCTTACTGATGTAGATGAACCAGAGAGTTACCAAGAAGCAGTTAAAAGTGAGCAGAAAGAGAAGCAATTGTAGCTTCAGAAAATTCACACAGATGACAACGGAGCAGACATGTTGACAAAAACTTTACCAAAAGAAAGATGAGAGATATGCCGACAGTTGGTCGACATGGCTTCACATTGAGAAGTCATGGGACAACCTCCCTTATGGGCTGAAGGGGGAGGTTATTGGGTTGACAGGCCATATTCAACCCAATGTGGGCTTTATTAGCCCACAACCCACACCCTCTCTTAACCTAACCCTAGATCAATATAAGGGGGGTGTGGTGGTTGTGTTTTGGTGCGAAGGTGGCTGTGTTTTTTTAGGTAGAAAAGGGCAGCAACGTGGTGATCCTTGCAGCAGAAAATAGGAGAAGAAAAAGGCAAAAAAATAAGAGAAAGAAAGGGAAGAAAATAAGGACAACGCAGAGAGACTTTCTCAATCATCTAGTAGTGTTCTCATCTAGCTGTGATTACTCGAGGAGGTTTTAGATATTGTGGACAATAACGTGATCCTTGTATCCTAGTTATTCTCTTGAGATTGTTGCAAGGGTTTAGGGCAAGAGATTAAGATTTATATATTCATTATTCTTATAGTGGATTATCTCTAGTTTGTCCCGTGGTTTTTATCCTTCACATTAGAGGGGTTTTCCACGTATATCTTGGTATTCTATTTGATTGTGATTTCATTTAATTTCACTACATATCATGGCCTGCTAGTATTTGTTCATATACAAAAGTTATTCTGTATTATATCTCATCACCTACAACACTAATAGTTGGAGGTACCATCGCCCAGTCTAGCGGTACCATCGCCTGACAACCTAAAAAAGTATACTCTTGACTTTTTCAGCTCATAAGTGGTTCCATCTAATCTTGGGTGATTGAATGAGCCTTCCACTTGGCCCAAAATAGTCCCAACTTAGGTCCAATGGGCCCCTAATTGAGTTAGCCCAACACCCAAAAACTGACTCAATTAGACTCTAAACTAACTTGATCTAGACATAATCAATTATAAGTATGAATCTTATGTTGTCTGGCATATCATTGGTTCATTTGGCACTTCATCTGATCCTTTCAACGCATCGTCCTCTCTTGCGGCATAATGGCCCAATCAGCATGTTGACCTCCGTAGCATTTGATCTCCTTGGCGCATTGTCTGATCCTTCTGGCCCGATGCCTAAACTCATGGCATAAAACCTTCTGCCGATACGTCGACCGATCCTCCGGCTCGACGTCCAATCTCCTAACATGTTTCACTCCGGCCCAATGTTTGATTCCTCCTACTTCAATCAATTTATCTCTCCTTGATCGAAGCTAGTCCTGCATTACTTAAAACACGATCGCAAACTCATCAATTGATTTCATCATCAAAATCTGAGATTTAACAATCTCCCACTTTTTTATGATGTTAATCAATTGATGATAGAGTTTAATCTAAACTCTCCATATCAATATGTTATATTGATAGAAACCTTGAATTCATAAAATCATGACTATTTCATCATTGCATGTATCATGAATATTGAAAGAACCAATTAATCATATTATTACATGTATTTTAAAATCATGAATATTTCATGTATAATCAAAATACACGCATGATCATCATCATCATAACTTCTCCCCCTTTGTCATCAACAAAAAGAAGAAGTGCAACTAGCAAGTTTTCAAGCTAGTAATTTAGCAAGATTTACATCACTTTAGAATATGAAAGCTAATAAGTTGGGAAGTGTTACTTCTCTTTGAAGTACGAAGGCTAACAAGTTTTACTTTTTTTTATAATTTGCAAGCTAGCAAATTTAGAGATGCGTAAGTTTAGCAATTCTTTACTTCTTGGACTAGCAATTTTTTCTCTCTCTTTATCATTATAAAAAAGAATGGAAGAATACAATGTTATAATTCTTTTAACTTTACTTTAATTTTAAAATCATGACAAAATGTATACAACCATAGGTATAAAGGAGTTGTACAAAAAAAATTATAATCATCAAAAAGTCAAGTGACATATTATATTTGGATACGGTCAAATAGCGAAAAGAAGAAACATAGTAAACGATCATTCATAAAAAAAATTCTCAAGTTAAGATTCCGAGAAATCAAGAAAAACTATGATTCATATGGATAATTCTCCTCTTTACTAAATGGCAAAAAGAAACATAAGAGAATAAATACAAGATCTTGATTCATAAAAAAAATCTCAAGTATTAAATATCGAGAAATCAAAATCAATAAAAAACTTCTTTATGGTAGAAAGAAATATAAGAAAACTTGATTATGCATAAGAAATCTCAAGTCATCAAGATCATGATATAGATAAAACTCATTAAAATTCATATCATCAAAATCACTTTCATAGTTCAAAAGATTTAAAAAATAATAATATATTTAGATTGAAAAACTTGAAAAATTTTAGAAATAAAGATATTTTCAAAAGAGATGCATTCCCCCTTTTTTTAATTTTAATTTCAGCGATTAATTTCATCCAAACATATCCTTGTTTTTTATACCAAATCCATTCATCATTGATTAAAACAGAAAATCAAAAAAATATCAAGATCAATAAATCATATATCACAAAAATCATCATGATAATTAGTGTAACACATAATTCCAAAACAGAAGATTTCAAAGCATCATTACTTCAAATCCTCATGCATAATATAAAATCATCAAGCATGATACCAAACCTTTTAACATTTTCATTACATCGTTACAACATCAAGCATGATTTCATTGAACATAAAGTATATTTTATTAAAATTATTTTATTATCAATAGTTCTAATTCTAATGATCTTTTCTTTATTATTTTGGCTAGTGAATTTTGTGAAGTATTTTGGATCTCCGACCGTAAGTTTTGAGCATCCAGTATCAAAATTTTATTTTTGCTCCTAGCTTCGATTGTAAATATGTCTACAAGAAAGATGAATTTTTTTTAATGTACCCATTTGACTTTGGGTCTCTCATGCTTAAATATATCTATCTTGATTTTTAGCATAGGATCATTTATGATTCTTTTAGGAATCTATACTTAATTGTGGCCATCATGCATTGAATTCGAGATGTGATATCTCTATATCAACACATACGAGTATTGAGTGATACCTTTGAATGTTGTGGGAGACGAGTAGGGTCACAGGTGATGATCAAGGTCGTAGACACGATGTGGAGCAATGCCACGAGAGAAGTCGTGGGGGTGGCATTGAGCAAGGCCACATATGTATTGTTGAAGGATGATACAACATGAGCAGTACCAACAATGACTACAATAGAACGAAGCAATAGTAGTGGTGGTGGAAGTGATAACTATATCGAGTGAAGACGTCGGAAATTACCATGGCACAATGGTGGAAGTGATAGCTATATCGAGGATGGTGGCCCTCGTACAGTTATATTCAACTTCTCTATCCAACCCATGGCCATCAAACCTTTCATCTTTTCTAATGATCATATTATCATCGATGAAACTAAATTAAGTAACATTGTTGGGGCTCTTCAATGTCTAACCTTCACTTGACCAGATATCACTTACGCTATCTTAGTGACACTTTTGGTCTTAGCATCTAAAGCTTATCTCAAAGATCTCTTACTCTTACTGGATTTTGTATTTATCTTGAAGGAGGGAAATTGTGTGGCTTGGACCTCAAAGAAGCAACCTATAATTGCTTGATTGAGCCCCAAAGCAAAATATCATGTGTGTTATCTCTTTTGTAACATTAGCATCCATTTCAAAAAGCCTTCATAACTCTTCCCAAGTATATTAAAGTTGATTATCATTTTATCTGAGAAAAAGTTACTCGTCATGTCCTTTCATAAAATTCATTTCCTTTTCACTGTAAATTATAGATGTTTTTACTAAACCCTTATCCAAACTTTCTTTTTATTTTTGTACTTTTTTATTCAAGCTAAGAGTTCACTCACTTTTACTCGCCAGCTTGAGGGGGCCCGAAGAAGCCAACACAATCTCGAGGAAGTCATCAGCAATTGGAATTCTTTTCATGCAGCACAAAAGAGACGTTAGGATTCTTTCCATGTAGCACAAAAATTATATTGAGGATCAATTAACAAGATGCTTGCCATGATTCAAGGGATTATTTCCTCCTTTGTTCATATTGCTTAGATGTAGTAATTTTTTAGTATCAGCAAATATCAATTCTCTTGTATATAAATACTTTTAGAGTGCCTTCAAAAAATAGATGTGAAAACACAATTCATTACTTGTCTTATCTTCATTGTTCCAATTTCACATTTCGACAGGTCTCACACCTTCGACGGACATCTAAAAGCTTGGAGGATCCTTCTCCCTGCTCTTGAGGGAATAGTCGTTGCTTCCAATGGCTTCTTGGGACTGCGTGGGGCATGGCAAACTAAGAACAGTCAAAAAGTCAAACCTGAAAGGATAAACTACTACTACTGGTCGACCGGTCAGCTAATACCAAAGGACAGAACACAGAACACGTCACTTCATTTCATTTATTGTACTGTCACGATATCTTAACCAAAGTTTTGAGTATTATTTATGATGCATCATGCAAATATAGAACCAATTTTTGCTGGTGAAAGAGACCAACTTTGACTGTCATTTTATGAATTGAAATATTCAATGATTTTATCACACTTGTAATGCTAAGTTCATAATATATATCAAGTGCATGCACAAAGTGGCAACCCTTTCAACCGGAAAGATGATATCTTGCTGACTCGAAGAAAAACAATGTTTGAGATGTGCTTAGCTGCTTCTTCATTGACCTCTTCCAACATTTTATATTTCATGTGGCTTGCAATCCTTTCCTTTCTTCAGAGATGTTGGTTATGGTCAAATTACCATAGTCTATTAACTTTTTATATGGACCAATTAGTAATTAGTTACTTTTAGTATTTCGATTCCTATATTTTTAAAAATTATATTGATATCTTTATATAACATTTGATCTTATTTCTTCTTACTCAATAATAAACCGAAGTGAGATAAATGATAAATCCTATAATATTTCTATCAATAAAATGAAACAAGATTAAATGTTTATAGAAATCTCATTATAGTTTTTGAAAGTATAAAGACTGAAATACTAAAGGTAATTCATTACAAAAATAATTTATAACTAGTAATGTGTTTGTATTTGTAAGCTTTTGGTAAAACAAATGAAATTATATTAAGTTTATGGACTTTCTGACTCCTACTAACTGCTAAATGATGTCCTCCAATTGCTAATCTTCCTTCGTTATAGCTTCACAAAGAAGGTAGCACCCATGTAAACTTTCAGTGAAGGATTCAATCGAAATCTTTACATGATTCTAGAACAGGTACCGAGTCAAAATCCTGTCATTGTTTGAAGTAGAACACAAAAGGTGAGGAGAAAAAAAAAAGATCAAAGGAGAAAATGTCCTCTTCTCTTCACAACCACAAAGAACTTTGTGGATGATTGCTCCTCCAACGAAGCAAGCTGAAAGCTCAGCCAATTCCGTCCAGGAACAACTTGACCATCTGCCTCGTTTGCCATCGATGATTCTGCAAGGATCAATTTACCAATACTGCCACCGAGTTAGACTAGTCATCAGTGACTGTATGCGAACGATCGATCGAGACGCAGTTCATATTAATAGAACCCAGAGACTAAAATAAAGCTCCACTGTAGATTGATGCTAATTACTGGGTCCAATAAGCTCTTCACCGTCAAGTTGGACTTCTGGCAAAAGAATGGATTAGAGACTGCGTTGTCTTGACCGGTCAAGGAGAAATTTTGATCACGAGGTTAAGTATATGTCCAAAGATGAAGATTTGACTAGTTGCCAAGCATATATAGATTCAAGAAGAACAGTGGCGTTGAGTTTATCACCATCTCCATTGTTGGTCAAACTTGGGTGGTGCTGGTCAAAGATATCTCGTCACCCATTCTTCATTTGGTTGTCGAGTTTCAGAAGGGAAAAGCTAGTGATGAAGTGACTTCTCAGGCCATTTATTCATATAGAATGTTACAGTAAAACCTGTTTAATTGGAGAGCAGTGGATGCAGCTAAAAGCTGTTGAAATCTCACACAAGGACTGAATAAAGAAAACCCTAACTCCTGACTAGATTGAGAAAGTTGGGCAGTCTTTCTCCATCAGCAAGCTTACAACAACACTTGCACCTCTACAGTTCATTTCTAGATATAATTTGAATTTAAAATGAATTTATTTGACTAAGAAAAATGATCTCTATTCATTCTGAGTTTCAACTAACCTATTAAAAAGGCATTCTTATGTTTTTAGTCTCAAGGTCTGGTTGACGTGATGGATCTCCCCATCCAAGTTTGTCTACCTTTTGTTTTCCTTGCAAAGACAAGGAGGTGTGTATCTTTCTTTGACTGCATGTGTGTTGCACAACATGCTATTTGATTTGACTGAGGATTCAAACCAAAGGTTTCCAGATGATGTGATCTTCCATGGACTTGATGTTATGGTCCCATGATCACCTTGATGGATTTTAAGATGATCCAATAAAGACACCTACATTTGTTCTTCGTTATTTGGCACTCAAAATCCCAGAGTTCTATTGCATGTTTACAATCATAACTTGTGGTTCCAAAAACCTATATTTGCGTCTGATTAGAAGAACAAACATATTCGAAGGTATAATAGATATATGGAAGGTGGCTATTTCAAATAGATCGCAGTAAGAATCTTAGAACCGCATAAGCTAATGCAAATGATAGGGACCATACACAGTCAAAGTCATCTACATTACATCAAGCACGTGCATGTACGATTTCTTATCGCTGGCACTCTACCAGCGACAGCCTCCAATTATGTGTCCAACGCAGATCCAAGAAACGCTGAACAAACCCATGTTACTATACCTAAGAAAAGTCTCATGACTCCCCCGTCACACCCACCAACTAAGCCAAGGATCGATGCCCTTGCATGCTTTGTTGTCCCTGCCAACGAAGATGCAGGTAATACACTCGATTAGTCTTCTCTGGACAAGTTTCAGTTCCTGTAAAACCCATACTCGAAGGACATGGTTTATTTGCACCACATATCTAAGTCACTTACACCACCAACAATTAACGATTCTAAATCTCCGACAATTAGCATTCCTTCGGGAGCCTACAGTAGAAAAGAACAAGATTACTGCGCATTTCTCTTGCTAGAGAGAGAGCGAGAGAGAGAGAGAGAGAGCTTTGCTAATTCCAGAATTTGTACCATTCTTCTGGACATGGCTCCATGGCTGCCGCCCACTCCGATTCCTTAAACATAGCCTCCCCCATCACTTCCTGCGACCAAAATCGTTCCCCTTCACTGCAAAGCCTTTCTTCCGGCTGTGCCGATCTCCTCCTCGTCGCACGCGGCCTCGCCAGTGCCACCTCGGCCACCGCCGAGTCCTTGCCGGTGAGCCGTTGGACTACGGACTTGAAGTTGGCCGAGTCCGTCTGCACGAATTGCGTCTCGATGACCGTCACCTTCACGCTCGCCGCCGGCGCTCGTTTGTATGACATCTTACGAGGCTTGAGGTCCCGGTGAGTCGAGGTAGGAGCAAACAATATATATATATATATATATATATATATATATAGGAGGGAGATGGTTTGGCTGCGCTGTGATGTCTGTACGTGCATCAGGGTAGAAGGAGGTGGTGCACGAAAAGGTCAGAGATTACAGGAGGCGTCAAGGGACGATCGTTCTCCTCCCCGGTGGTCAACCAACGTGCGTCAGCGGACCGGAGTGGACCTGATCCAGTTGACCAAAGCCGCCGATTCACCATGTGACGTTCGATTGTTGGGACCCACCCTGACGACTCCGCAGATTGTCTACTTCTGACTTCTGAGATGGACGAGGCCACGTGGCAGATGTGAGTCGCCCGGGAGAACACATCATGGGACGTCGCCCCTGATAGTTTTACGGGGACCCACACAACTGAGGGAAGTAATCAATTTTTTCGAGAGGGTGATTCGACCCGGTGAGAACTCGCCTAGTGGGAGGTGGTTAAGTTCGATGCTAAAAGAGACAGGTCGCGCCGCGACTAAGTAGCCGCCACGTGATGAATTATTTGCGGTGTGGACAGCTCAACAACTATCGTGGCCAAGGCAGCATCGAGGACAAATATCGAGGTGGTAGCCACTCATTGCTCTATGATGCGGGACCCTTCTGATATGTGGCTCAAGACTGAACCGGGTCAGCCGAAAACAAATACGACCCAAATCTTGACCATATAAACCCACCAAATCTGACGCAAATCTCAAATTTTACTGTGTGTCTCACTCGATTACTTGGCATCATCACCATTGTCCTCGTCAACCGTTGATATAAAATACAAATTAAATTTTATAAATTATAAATAATTATGTGAAAAAAAATTAAGATAATTTGTTACGATAAAAAATCCTCACAAGTGTCCACGTGATATTGTTATAATACAATATGATGAATCAGTCATAGACATTACCTTGAATGCTTATCCAACAATATACTACCTAGGATAGCTTCAAGGTATTATGCTGATTGCTACTATTTTGTATCACTCTGGAGTTATAAAACCCTTAAAATGATTATATGGATGATTTATTTTTGAATAGTCTTACCTATGCGCAATGATTATACAATCTACGTTTGTTTATAAGACTAAGACAATTGTAAAAGTTATACAATTGTCTGCTATTCTTCTCTTATTGTGAGTGTAACCTAAGCGAAGACCAAGGTATTAAAATTCTATGATGGTTCCTACTCCAAAATAGAAATGTCAACTAGGAAGAACAACGAGTGTTTCACGTATTTCTTATTTAGATGGGACGAAAATTCATTGGTTCTTCATATACAATTAATTAATTAATTTTAAATTTTTAATTAATAATATCAAATTTTATACCTAACAATAATAACATTTATACATATTATATATCATAATAATATATAAATATAATCATAATTATAGAATTAATAATAAATAAAAATAATTCGGGATGGAGAATGCTCTATCCATGCTGACTCTATAATCATCCATAATAAAAAATTTATTTATTTCCCCCTCCCTTCCCGGTCGGGGCAGACCCACGGTACCCGTACGATGTGAAGGTCTCCGCCGAAGACCTCTCTCTCGTCGGCACAGTTGCAACAATGAACTCTTGGCAAAGTTGAACGCCGGTCCATCGCTAGAGAGATACGATTGAGGGGATTCGGAGGTGCATGTGAGACAGCAATGTTGATGAATGGGGAATAGGAGCAGGAAGAATGCAAATGGGATGTGGCACAGAGCTACACATTCTCCAATTCCCTCTATCTTTGTCCACTTCACTTTCTCTTGACTGCCTATCGAGGAGGCCATTCTTTTGTCCGGTTTCCCGTTAAGCACACAACATTGTTTGCATAACCCCTTCATCTTTGACTGTCAGATTGAACACTACATTGTTTGCATATAGAGTTGCTTTGATTGCTAGCTTGTTGATATACTGTTTAGCGTATACCTCTCTCTCTCTCTCTCTCTGTCTCATTATATCTTTGCTACCGAATCACTGAAACTTTCATGGACTTTGATGCCATGCAGACAAGTGTAGTGTTGGATCCGTGCCTCAGAGTGAATGGTACTTCCTTCTTTAGTACCCCAACGCATCTTCCGCAGTTGCTAAGCTCTGAATCCTTCCGTCTGTGGTGGTCAACGCATCGTTGACGATGCCAAACAATGTAAGTATAATTATATTTCATCAAAGTCAAAATACAGAATATAGAAACTGTTTAGCAAACATTGTTAAAAAGTGTCAAATGTCAAACTAAGACAAGAAATTATGCTGGGTTTGTCTATGTCAAAAGTGTCACAGCAGACATTTCTTCTGCGCTCGCCGCTGCTTGTTTGGAGCCGTCATAATATGCACATTATTTCATTTTTTATGTAATACCATTGTGTACGCCAAATAACATTTATTATGTTGGCAAAAGATGGGTGGATGTAAAATAGAAAAATATTATATTAAAATAATCCATTAAAGTAAAATGAATAATCTCTTAAAATATTGATAATTATTTATATTTATACAATATTAATAATAAAACCGTAAGTCATAATCATTTGAAACCAACTACAACGATCTTTTATCATTATTAAGATATTAAAAAATTATCTATTTAATAAAATTTAAAATACTAAATTTATTAAAAAAATTAAATTTTTTTATCTTAATCAAAAGGATATCAAGTTATTCACGAATATAAATTTTTTTTAATTATTTTTAGTAACTCTATACGTCCATATCAATATTCAATAACATAAAGTATATATATATATATATTAATTATTTTTATCTATTCATATAATTATATTAATATAATAATTATTTTATATTTTTTAAAATTTAAATATATCTAACGATCACACAAAAACTCCTGATATCGCCCATCATCTTAATAATATCTTCATCCATCTCTTTAAATAATTATCCATATTTATAGCTAGTAAAAAAAATTGCATGGAAGTAGGCACATGAGCAACACAAACCCCTATGGAAGTGTTCCAAGTTGTTTGCCGCGCAATAGTATACTCTCTTTAGCTAAAGCATCCACAATATTCAATTAGCTGCTACATCAACACGAGATGCACATGATATGACACCTGTATGCACCAAACGCACAACCACAGCCAGAAGAGTACAACAATTCAACTCGTAAAACATATCACGGGGACGGGGCAAAGTAAATTGAGTTGTTCAGTTCCTTTGACATGATGAATTACTGACGAGAACTCCACCTTATTGCTGAAAGGTCGAAAGCGACCCACTCCTTCGCAATCTACGCGGTCCTGCAATTGACATTAAGCATCAAAGACCAATTCACATAGCATCAGGCAAAAATTGAGGGTTGCTAATAAGGATAAGGAGAGGTATATGATACCACGACTAATTCCTGAGCCAATGTAAGGGTGAGAGGGAGTTTACAACTTCGATCTGGCACACAGCTTTGTCCTAAGCTCCGCTACCACCGCGTCAATGAACTGTTCGGTGCTCAGATACTTATCTCGAGTAACCCTGAGTTCACAATTGAGATTGTTGAATTAGATTATGAATGAAGTAGTCCAACAGTTACGGCAATTACGACAAAGTGTTGGAAGTACTTGGGTCCATGAACGAGGAGAGCAAGATCTTTGGTCATCATCCCAGACTCCACAGTTCCAATGCAAGCTGCCTCAAGCTTTTGAGTGAAATCGAGCAATCTTGCATTATTATCTAGCTTTGCCCTGTTTGGACATCACCTACATTTTTTTAGAGAGACTTCACAGACAACACAACTGCTAGTGAAGCAGACAAAATACAGGACAGATTAAAAGTGACGTTCATTATGACTAATAAGAACAAAACAAAATAAGTGGAAAATTAGCTAGTGACTGTAATACTGATGCTGCTGCTGAACACAATAATACTGATGAACAATGTTAAAGTGGTTCCACGAAATTGTGAGAAATCATGCAGAATTAATGCTTTGTGTGATCCCAAAGACAGTGCTCATCTCAACATAGAAAAGGTTGTTCCATACCTGTGTGCAAGCCCTCGGGTCCATGCAAAAATTGAAGCAATGCTGTTTGTGCTAGTTTCTCCTCCTTTTTGGTGAACCCGATAGTGACGAGTAACAGTGCCATGCGCAGCTTCTGCTTCAATGGTTTTCCCATCAGGGCACATCTGAACAAGATACAAATCCCCAATTTATGGTTTAATTTTTTATTAATAATAGATACCTGTTTCTATTTTCTAAATCCAGAACATTCTAACTTTTGTTGACTGTACTAACTACTAATTCAAATCCATCTGTTCTATGGAACATTTAGATTATTAAACAACCAGCTACTACTATATTTTTCTTTGAAGCATAAATACCAGCACTGACGTCATCAACCCAAGGGACCCAAAACCTGCAGAAAAGTAATGAAGTTTATCCTCATATTAGAAAACAATGAACCTCCAGTGGTCAATTATGCCATAAGTCATAGAATTGGTTAGGACTCTTTTCACAAAACCATAATAGGAATTTTTTTTTATAAAAAAGTTGGTCTTCTCACCTTGAGCTAAGAAATCACTTTGCACATCTCCATCATAGTTCTTTAAAGCCCACACATATCCACCTTCGCTCTTAAGTGCATAAGCAACCATATCATCTATCAATCGGTGCTCATACCTGGAAAAGATGGCCAGGGTGAACACCAAAGATGATGGATGACCAAGTCGATTGGTATAACTTACCATATTCCTGCAGCCTCAAATTTGGATTTCCATTGAGTCTCATACACCTCCTGGAATATGTCCTTAAACCTGCAGTCAAGATAATGTTTCAATCCAGAAAATGCTTACAACATAAACACTTTAATCTAACGTCACAGACATCACAATGTTATAGGCGCAAGGAGCCATACCTTCCATCATACTTCTTGAGAATTGTGTTTTTAGTGCTAAGGTAAAGTGGCCACCTTTTCTGGTAGGCTGTGTTCATTGAAGCCTCAGCGAAAGAACGAATCGACTATAAAGCACATAATAATAACCAATAATTAAAATCAGAAAATAGCTTCTAATTCATGTTCCAGCATATAAAGATGCATAACTACCATCGATTACCTCATCAGTATTATACATAGACAACGCCACACCACCAGCACCTGTGAATTTGAACACTTCTAGTTCGACTTGCTCTTCTTTTCCCTCTGGGAATTCAGTCATTGAAAAACAGAAAAGAACTCATTAAATTTGCAAGTAGTACAAAAATAACTAACCAATGTAAGATGTCGTACAAAGAGTAAAGATTATAAATATATACTAATAATAGATGGGCACATCTTCTATTTGGATGGTTAAATCATTACTTAAATTTTCATGCCTGGATAAGAAGTAATTTCTGAAAGGAGTTGTTTGTAGATTTTGCTGCAGTTGTTACATATTCTGGAGACATTATTACATATTCAGTTTTTCCTCATTGGCTACTCATGCAAAGCTGCACAAAACTGCGGCTAGGTTGGTTGGTTGGTTGGGACTAAACTAGGCAGCAGCCTTGGATGATAGCAGAAAAAACCAAGCACATAAATACAACATGAAACTAAAAGGAGAAACAAAGTGACAGCCACTTTGATGCTGAGTTATACCTAGCAAGTTTGATATACATGCCGGATATATAGCATGGATTATTGAAAATCCTACTTATCACAGTCTTATTAAACATGAATGTCAGATGCACTTACCAAACAACAATTTTAGCTTCCCAGGTCCTTTAATAACTGTGTCTGTGGCTCGGTATTGATCACCAAAAGCATGCCTTCCAATGCATATTGGCTTTGTCCATCCTAACAACATGATACATAAGGTAAAAGAGGGTGAAGGAAAGAAACAGAAGAGTTAAGGACAGGGTTGAGAAAGAAGTATTTTCATATAGTGAGAGTATAAAATGTCATTTTCGGATTACCTGACACAAGCCTTGGTATGTTTCTACAGATAATTGGCTCTCTAAATACAGTGCCTTGGAAAATGAGAAAGGGGTAAGAAAAGTTAAATGCAATTGCATGCTTGTTACAACTACAGTGGAAATTGAGCTTCCAACAACTAAGTCAGCATACCATTCAAAATGTTTCTGATTGTTCCATTTGGACTCTTCCACATTGCTTTGAGGTTGAACTCCTTGACACGACCTTCATCTGAAAGATATAGATTGTGGTGCAGAACAATAATCAATATGCATACATCATCAAAAATCAACGTCACATCGTATATCAGTTTACACAGAAAACACCCTCTGAACCATTTCCAACTATACCTGGTGTTATTGTTGCACATTTTACTGCCACATTATATCTGCAATCACAAATAACAGTTTAAGTAGAGACTACAGGACAAATAGCTTCAACATGCCATAAGAATGATGCAAAATGGCATTAGTAATATATCTAAATTTCAAGAAAAAGATAGAGTGTCACTATAATTAAACAGAAGTTACTAGAAGTGCAACTCTAATCTTTGCCAAAGGAAGAGGAACAGAGAATAAAGCTACTGTTAGTGTCAACCATGAGAAGAGGCATTTAGGACTCTACTAGAATGTTCGAATTAGAAAGTCGGTAGGCAATAAATAATAGCATTACATTGCTGCATTATTATGATTTAAATACAAGTAGGGTTACAGAGTCAACAAAAATAGCTCCAATTTTAAGAAAATGATGCTTACTTCAAAGTAGCTTCCGCACTTTCAATTGTAACTCTATCATCTGTGGCATCCCGATTTGGAAGGCCTAGGTCAAAGTACTTTATGTCCAAATCCAAAAATGGGAAAATAAGCTGCATATATCATCAAAGCATTAAATTCAGATAGGTGTGACCAAAACCAACAATAGTAATAATAATACATCATGTGATTATCGGATTGAGAAAAAAGTGGAAATGGTCAGCTAGAAGAGAAGTAGTTGTTCACCTTATCCTTGATTGATCTCCAAATTACCCTAGTCATTTCATCTCCTGCAGCAGAGAACACATTGGAGATAGTCAACAAGAAGAGAGCTTCAAAGAATCTAGAAAATTTTTAAAAATAAACATCAGAGATATCTTGTGTGCAAATTGCACAAACAGAAACGATTTTGTTGTCCAAAAATCACTTTGCTACTAATTATTTGAACAAAAAAAATACTCCATCTTGAATAATTAGATCACTCGATTTTGGTTAATTTGATTGACATGTGAACTCTCATTGTTGCCAACCGTGGATCATCCTGGGTGGCATGGATTGCCATTTCAAAAACACAACCATACATATCATAACTCAATGGGCATATTGACAAATATTACCAATAGAATCCAACCCTATCAGCATATATCAAACTTAACCCTTGCATGCTTGCCATATATATAGAATTCATCATCAGATTCTTATAAAGATATAGCGATTAGTGTTACAATTATTTCTCCTTTTTCAATTAAGACTGAAATTAGTTCAAGTTGGCTATATTAAAAAAAAAATTACAAAGCAAAGAATTGGTCCCTTGAAATCATTCCAATCCATGAGCAATATATCCGTAATATATAAAAAGTTCTTTGTAGGATTAAAAAAAAGGGCATCATATGGGCAAATGATAGACGAAATCGCAGATCTACTGCAACAAACTCGCAATATTCTCAATGACATACAAGTCCGGGATCAAGAAATATGACAACTAAGTCCTTAAATGGAGAATATAATAACTAGCAAAAGAAATTCCACCCTTTGACAAGCATCACAAAATCTCTAATAGCTACTTCCGTGAGCGATCATTGAACAACAAAAGGGGAAAGCCCGGGATTATTAGAGGAGACGGATGGAGGGTTCTGCTCACCGTCCATCTCGACGATTGGGTTCGCAACCTTGATCTTCTGGAACGCCATGTCCGCTTGGGCGAACAGCTCTAGAGGAGCAGCGCGGCGAGGTGACGAGAACGGGACGGTAAGCTATCGGAGATGGCTATATATTTGTGCCGAATCACAGCTTTGAACCGTCACTGGTGACGTCACTTTCCCCCAAATATATATATATATATATATATATATATATATATATATATATATATATATATATATATTTTTGGTGGGGTCATTAAATCATAATTTTGGTTGTGCAATTTAGATTCCAAGTATAAAGTATCTTTTGTAATTAAACAAAAAAAATATTAAGAGAACCTTTTTATCTTTCCCACTTTTATTTTTCTCTTCTTATTCATTATATATTCTTCTTAGGATATCTAATAAATAAGAATGTAAAGTGAAAAAAAATGTATGGTTTTAATTAAGGGTTAATTACATATTATGCGATTAAACCTCATTAGTATTTTGATTCTTAGTCTTAAAATTTTATATTGAATCTCTATAGTTATGAAAATAAAATATATATGTTTGTTTATCCTAATATTATCAATTTTATCAATAAAAGTATAAAAATAATATGTAAAAATATAATTTTAACATCTCAGTTACATTTTAGATGGTGATGAACAACGACGTCACTTTATGGACTAGGAGGAAAAACAATAACGAGAGTTGAGACAAAGGGAGAAGAGGAAGAGGATAACGTAGAGTAGTGTTGCTCTAGATCTGCATCAACGTCGATGTAGTTGTTGAGCAGTCTTTTCATCGCTCTACCTTTACGTCAATGTTGACATAGTTACTGAGTGACGTCGATGTAAATGTCAAGCAACTCTTTTATCGCTATGCATATATTTCGACATTGCTAAAAAACTACATCGATGTCACTCTGCAACCCTATCCTCTGGTCCTATCCTAATAGGACAACCTTCACCCTCTCCTTAACCACCTTGCATTGCTACTTCATGGTCATCCACTAAGGATCTACGAGCTTCTTCGCCCAAGGTATCGGATGGACTCGGAGGTGGAGAGGCAAGAGCTAGAGGACGAGGAGGCCACATAGTGCAAAGGGAGGTAATAAGATCGAGATCATGAGAAGCGTAAAGGATATGAATCCACCACGGACTTGCGTCAGAGATGCGGTAGTCAGCATTGAGGGAGTGGCAAGCAATATAGGTGACTTGGCGGATGTGGTGAGCCACGAGGAAGTTAGTGTCGTGGGCAGATGTGTCGCAAGCCCAACAAAAGAATGTTGTATTCAGCTCACAGTAGACCGTCGCTCTTTCGTCGTTCTACATCTGTGTCGTCCTCTTCTTTATCTCCATTTACCTCACTTATCTCTGTTGCTCTCCTTCCTCATCCATAATAATCATTCGTGACCCCTAACAGTATCATTGTCTACCACCATCGAGAACATAATTAAGATGTTAAAATTATTTTTTTACCAATTATTTTTGTGCTTCCATTAGTAAAACCGACGACGTTACGATAAATAGACTTATATATTTTACTTGTATAATTATAGATATTTTAATATAAATTTTTAAGTTAAAAATCGAGATATTAAAAAGATCTAATTACATAAGGTAATATTTATCCATTAAACGAAGGCAGGAGAGAATTTATTGGTTAGTGGTCTTTATATATTTTGTAATCGGATCCTAAGCGGATTCGACCCGACTCCGCACCTAGGAAATATTCCCTTGTACAACGAGACGCGATTATCTCAAATTATCCGTAAGTTAGTAGACCATCGAAGGGACACTCTTCCTCCGGCGCAGGGATCGTCCTTCCGGTCCCATCGATCACTGGGGGATGGAATGATCTGTATCGCGATATCTCTTGTCGCAGATCGGACCATCGGAGGATGGAGAGATTCAAATGGATCCCGCAGTCCCTTCATGGAGGCGACCAAGACCGAGAAGAGGACCTGTTGGGCGAGTTCGAGGGCTCCGACTCGTGGTCTCCTCTCCAGGTCCTCCATCTTCTTTGCCGTTTTCGCTGCCTGATTGCCAATCTTTCATTTGTTTCTGATTCGCTCTTCTTGCCTGTGGGTCAGAGATTGTATGGCTTCGCGGCGTCTCTGGTCATCGGCTTCGCTTTTATGCTCTTGGTACGATGTGTCGATTCTTGAGTAGCTTCTTCGTTCTTAATTGGTAAAAAGGAGATCCCTTTTTTGCTTCTGTTTGGTAAATCAAGAATCAAACAGTCCTTTGCATGAATTCGGGTGTTCTTTGAACCTATCATCCTTGCGGCTGTAAAGGACAGTGGCATTAGGTATCAGAGCTGGCTCAGAGATTTATATTGATATACAATAACAGGGAAAAGATAGAGTTGGATGCTTCCTTTTGGCTGTGATAAGCGACACTTGCTGGTTGATATATGTTTTGTTTGTGCTGAACTGTTTGCTTTCTCTTCTTTTTGCAGTCTCTTATTGTTTTCTACAGACCCATCAAATTTGGCATTATGTTCACCTTTGGAAATATACTGGCAGTAGGAAGGTGGGTCTATAAATTTGGGAGATCAATGGATATCTTGATCTTAGATTTCCTATGAGAATCACCAAATTGGTTTTATATGAACTGTGATTCTTAGCTTTAATCACCAAATTGTGCTCATCCTCTGTGTCTTCATGCGGCAGCACAGCCTTCCTAATCGGGCCCGTACAACAAGCGAGATTGATGCTTGATCCAGTCCGCATTTATGCAACAGCTATATATGTCGGCAGTGCCATTGTTGCTCTAGTTTGTGCTCTTTGGGTAAGTTCCATCTGCTATATTATTGAAGCTTCAAAGTGTCTTAACTAGGATAGATTTTTGCCTGTATTGCTTCACCATACTTCTGAGATACTCTTACTCGTCATGTTGTGCAGATTCATAGCAAAATGTTGACATTAATTGCAATTATAATTGAGATCTGTGCTCTTGTTTGGTAAGTTTTGTTATGCTGCTATTTGACAGTTTTTATAACTTTGGTTCAATTATAATTATAATATCACTTATGTGGGCAACTAAAAAATAATAGTGCAACATTGTCAATGTTTTATAAGCATTTTTTTTTCTTCTGATTAGGGTTTTTGATCACCAATCTCCTGTATGGCTGGTTTATAATGTAAAGAAACCATTGCAATCCCAAACCCTGGCCTATGGCTATGAAAGATAGACAATTATAGGTGTGGATTTACAATATCATGATATGTACATATTTCTTGTATGATCATGTGTATTTGGTTGCATTAATCAGTGATAGTGATAAGACCATAAGGTCTTGTCGTAAAAGAAAGAAGAGAATGAGATGATCACTTCGAGGCTTTGATACTAAATGTTAAGATTCTAAGGTCGTAAAAGAAAGAAGAGAAAAGTGAATGATCGCTTCGAGGGGATCGACCTCATTGATTACTTCGAGGGGATCGACCTCTCATTGTTGATCACTTCGAGGGGATCGACCTCTTAGGATTTGTCACAAGACTTAATAATATTTCATTGATTGATTGATTGTCGAAAATAAAGGGTTACATCACTATTTATAGAGTTCCATCTAAAATTCATCAGGACTTGAACTCTTAATAATAAATAAATATTAAATAAACCTTTACCTGATTCTAACTGAACTAAACAGGCTCAATAAATATTATTCAAAAACTTAAAAAATAAAGGGATCCTAACAATCAGTTGCAAGGCTTTTGGAGTAGAAAAATGAAAAAAGATTTGGTGTAATTCAAGCTTCCTCTAGGCAGTGGTTCCCTTTTATACTTCAGCATGAGAATTGTTTATAAGTCGAAGCAATCCCTTAGGTGTCTAAGATGTCATACGGTTGGCCGACAAGGTCAAGTCATCAGCTTCCAGTACATACAATGAGTCTATAATGACTCAACTCAGATTAGCAAACTGGAGTAGGGAGAGTAACTGTTGTGCCTTTTGGAAAGGCCAGTTTGATAGGCACCTTATGCCTTTAACTTTTGTTTTCTGAGCATTTTGATCTTCAATGAAATTACGATTTCACTTTTGCAAAAAAAAAAAAAAGTGTAGGTGATATTACCAGTCAAGGAATGGGAACTAACCTAGATAGGGCATTTAGTATTTACTAGTAAAGCGTCCATGAACTCTCCAGATTCTTGTGATTTTTCATAAGATTCTAGGTCAAATCTAATAGTATATTTTCTATTATATAAAAGTTAAATTACGACCTATAAAGTATCAATCTATTGCTCATTGTCTCAAATAAAGTTGTCTTGTTTAGATTCTGGAGCATTAACCTATCTTTTAAGAATTTAATATTGTATCAGCACTTTGATTACCATCTTTTCTAAAAGAGTATGCTTGTCTAGATACTTGTTTATAGTCTTGTTACATGTACATAACTCCCACAAAATCCCAACCATAAAAGAATAACATGACATGTATCCTGATCCAGCTTCCAATTATAGTTCCAGTAATCAGGCCTCAGTGACTTTGGAAAAAGATAATAACAAAGTCAACCAGTTAGTTTTGCTTGACATTTAAAACTGAAATATTACCTGCTCAGTCTCACTAAATCTGACACTTCTTTGTGATTATTGCAGGTATAGCCTGAGTTATGTTCCTTTTGCTCGTCGAATGGTTTCGGAACTATTTATAAGTTGTTGTGACAGAGAGTTTTGAATGTGTTTGCCGAGTTATTATTTGCTAAATGTTATCCCCTAGAGGTGATGATATTGATTCCTCAGATGATATAACGCTCATCAGATGACCTTTCAGTTTGTTATCAAATCAATGCCATTGTTTGTGTTGTTTGTATCAAGTGAAATGTGAGGCATCGATGTTGTGCAAGTGTCCATAAGAGTGTTCTTCTATTTTGATTGTGGTACTAGGAACATTGATGACTGAGATACCTCAACAATTATGTTATTTCCTGATGTAGTCATTGATTTAATACAAACTTAGCATCAACTCTACCTTGTTATCTACTTAGCATCATTGGCTTTTCCTACTGTTGTGGTAACATTTTTGCAACTGATGGTTATGATTTCAAAACATAGATGGCTGAGATGCTTCAACATTTACATTTTTTCCTAATGTAGTCATTGATTTAATCCAAACTTGGCATCAACTTTAGCTTGTTATCTACTTAGCATCATGGCTTTCATATGTCATGTATTACTAGGCCGAGGATTAGTCTGTGATGACTCTACATTGAAATGGAGCAGTCATCCTTCATGGTACATCTACATCTTTGGTGAAGAGAAGACTGAACCAAAGAATAGATTTCCTAGTCAGACTGGTCTCCAACCACTAGCAATTGAACCACAGCTACAATAAAGTGAATCATCGCAAGATAAAAATCATCAACTATATATGGAAGGATGAAATCTGACTAGATTAATGGACTGGATTATTTCTTTAAGCTTGGAAAAAGAGAGTCATTATAAGCACCCACCTGAAAGAAAAGTTCCAGTTAGAGCCAAGTAGCTGACCTCTAGATATGCAGTAGGTTTCAGGTAATTTAAACCTGGTCATTGCAAGCTTGGTCACTCATACAGACTGCCATATCAATAATGCTAATGCTGCTAAAAAGTAACTAAAGTTAGAAACAATCTACACTTACATTTCAGTTATTGACTTACGGGGTGGTTTTACTTTTTGATGTTGCAGCATAAACAATCTATGGATATGAATAATATTATTCTGTCCTCTGTTCTATCAGTGGCAAACAGATTAGGCCATCTCAGCTATGGATCTTTAACTGCTGTAAACATCTGATATATATGGAGAACCATCATTCTAGTCGTGAAGATTATAAAAAATGCGATGATGCAAAATGGTCTCACTAGTTCATCTTTAAGATTTTTCTTCATCTGATTGGTGAGAGCATGATCCTGTGGCAATGTCCGCAAAGTATTCTTCAACTGAAACACAAAATACCAAACAAGGTCTGTCAGGATATTCTTCGAGTAAATGTCATTAGGGTGATCACTAAGTTACTTTTTTTTGTCATACTGTGGAATCCTTGCATTGCATATGACAAGAAAATTGTGAGGGTTTACATTACCTATATCATCTTGTTCTGGGGAGTCGAGCAAGATATCCGAGTCTGATGGTAAGAAAGGAGAACCATCGTAGTCTCCCAAAACTCCAAGGTCTTCTATAAACCAAAAAAGCATTATTGTGTCAAATGAAATCAGGAAAGACAGCGGGTTACAGTAAATAACTAAAGAAAGATCATCACATTACTGATTTTAATATCCAAGCACCATATTATGTTCGAGGTCACGGCGTAATAATTATAGGTACCTATTGATTTTTGATTGACAAATAATGATATGTCTACAGATCATCCTTTTATCAGAAGCTAAAAATGTAACTTTTTCTTAAGCCTAGTTAAAAGTATGTCCAGGCAGCTTCTTCCTACTGCTTCATTTGCATCATGCAACCCTTAATTTTCTGACCTTTAAGATTTACAAATTTCTAATAAGAACTTAAGGCTATATACAGAGATATCTCAAGGCCACAGGCTATATGCACATCAAGTATGTTCTAAAGGTACCCTTGCTTCCTTCTTCAAGAGTCGCTCATATCCAGTTTCAAATGTGTTCTTACCACTTCCACATTTTTAGACTACCCAAGGATCAACATATCAGTAAGCATTTTTTTCTAAAGAGTTGATAGCAAATGTGAATTGGTGAATACCAGGAGCAGCATTACCTCCTAAATTTGTCAAATCTGCTGTTAGATCTGAAAGGCTGAAATTCCACAGATGTCCTATTGATCTAATTGAGTCTCTTGAGGATCCCACACCATCTGGTCCTAGGTGCAGCTCTCCAGAATTTGCCACGTCAGATGGGAAGCTCGTATCAAGTGCTGATGCATCCATGCCCATCCCAGAGATCTCGGGTGTGAAAGGAAAATGATTGCTTGATGCCACTGAGGCAGGACTCACAGCCATCTCAGACATAGATGCACTGCATGGAGGGGCTGTATGAGTGGCTTCAGTTGTGCCACTGTCAATCAAAATGATTAAAAAAAAAATCAAAAGATGTTTTATAAAACACGAAACAAGGAAAACAAAAATCTTATATTGAACATGTTATTATTTGCTTTAAGCACAAGTTGGCTCATCGTATGATTGTAAGTTTGGAACTGGGACATAGAAAGCTGTTAGTAGAGTAAATAAGTTGCACTTGACATTAAGAAGACAAAAGAATAAGAATGCATTATCTTACTTCTCAGAAGACCTGGATAATGCTGCAGTTCAACATGATTCAGGATTTCATGGATTAAGTCGGATTGATCTGCAGCAAGCATTTATGCTACTTGCTACGGTCTTCAAATGTTGGAATGAGATGTATAATAGGAGAGATGCATGTGTGTGACTGTGGTGATTCACAAAGCAGTGTTTTTAAAATGGTCTCTCTTCCCAGAAGAACTAGGATGATCCTCATTAGAGTCTTCTTTTTGATTCATGAAGTAAGGATTACAGAACTTTTGTGAGAGGGAGAATTGTGGTTGATATATTTTATCTCAAAACATAAAAAAAGAGGTCCAGTCTTCAAGCATCAGAGGGAAGAATTCTTATAGTAGAAAATCAGAAATCAAGTATTAAGTGATTCGTGTGCAAGAAAACAGAACTTCGAACATGATTATGCGATTGAGGGGTTCTTGTTTCAGTTATATTTCTACTACTGCACAAGTCAACAAACAGGGTTTGTCGTTTGCCATTTGATATATTAATAGTCAATTTCACAATTCTATGGTGCATAACTTATGCAGGAAAACGTACTTGGTTCCAGAATTCAAGCGAATGGGATGAAAACTGCCTGGAGCAGGAATACCATTGACCACATGACAGCTGGACAGTCCACAACCCATGGGGTCAACATGAGGCTGAACTGTAGCTGGCATTGGGTGCTGCGGCAGAACTGGATACCCCATAGGTAAATTAACTGCACTGCAAATGAGTTGGCATTGAATAAGAATGAAATTGCAAGCAATGACAGCAGACTTATGAGAAAAACATAGATGATTCCTCCAAGAAGAGATTGTATTGACGAACAAGAAGCACATTCATCAGATTTTATGACAAATTATTGTTTACCTACTGGTCAATGCATAATTCTGGTAGAAATTTATATAGAAAACAGTCTGATTGATTAGCAAACTTCACTAATAATTGATATACTGAACTAACACTTTCATAGGCGTAGGCCATTCTTGAAATGCAAAATAAGAAAATGGACAACTTGAAATCTTTATTAATCTTATTAAAATAAGAAAATGGCATTGAATAAGAATGAAATTGCAAGCAATGACAGCAGACTTACGAGAAAAACATAGATGATTCCTCCAAGAAGAGATTGTATTGACGAACAAGAAGCACATTCATCAGATTTTATGACAAATTATTGTTTACCCACTGGTCAATGCATAATTCTGGTAGAAATTTATATAGAAAACAGTCTGATTGATTAGCAAACTTCACTAATAATTGATATACTGAACTAACACTTTCATAGTCGTAGGCCATTCTTGAAATGCAAAATAAGAAAATGGACAACTTGAAATCTTTATTAAAGAATGAACTAATTGAAATTCCTATAAGATTAAATGAGAGCACCAACTAGCACAAAAACGATATTCAACTGAATGATTTCACAAATCAGTTAGTTCAACTTCGTTCCAAGGAAAGGCATAGTTGTTATTAATTCAGGTGAAAGTTATTTTTAGCTAATCTATAAGTTGAACTAGCTTGTCAAGAATTTGGTGAGCATGAGAATTATACTTGTTGGGGACATACTGATGAAATTCATTGTAATCAAATCAAATAATTAAGTTAGGAATTAATTTTTTTCCTTACTTGCCATTGTAATTTAGGAAATCTTAATCTATTTCCTTGTTTGTTAATACAAATTAAGAAATAACTATTAAGCATTCCAAATAGGATGAGAACATATTTGTTAATATTTAAATAAAAATAATATATATTAAATAGAAATAATCTATATTAAATAAATACGAAAATAAAATTAAACTTCATTTAATTGAGGTTCACCTCCTCCTATTTAAGGGGAGGGATTTCTCTCCTTCGTTCCTCACATAGCCGAGCCTTGCAGTTGGAGGAATGAGAAGTTACACCCTACTGACGAGAGGTAGGTTTCCCTACCTTAAAATAAAAGTTTTAATTTTTATTTTGATTCTTTAAATGTTGAAAAATTTGTAGTTTGAAAATATTTATCAGTTCTTTAAATGTAAAAATTTTATTGTTGCATTAAAATCTATTGAAGTTTTTATAATGTTTTTGCTCCCTGCTTAAGATTTTTATTTTTAGATTTAAACATGTTAAAAATTTACATGTTTTATATATTAAATATATGATATTTCCTGGCATCACAACTTATTTTTAATCTTATCTAGATTAGAATTTCTGTTAGATTAAAATATGTTATCTAAAATTTTGATATTCTTTGATCTAAAATTTAAAACGTGTTATTCTGAATGATTTAAAATTTATTTGACTAGAATATGTTAAAATTATACATGTGCTGAAAATATGATTTCTATTTGAATTTAGAAGGTTATTTCCTTATATTAAAGCTTATCTCCCAAACGAATATGTTGAAATTATACATGTGTTGAAAGTATGATTTCTATTTGAATTTAGAAGGTTAGTTCCTTGTATTAAAGCTTATCTCGCAATATATCTTTTAATGTATTATTATGTTTTTGTTTATATAATTGTTAGTGAATATATGTTGTTGTATGAAATTGGATTGAAATTGCTCACAAGTCAGGCCCAACCCATAGGTTAGGCCACAACCCATTGGCCAAGCCCAGTTAGTAGACCAGGCCTAGCCCGTAGGCTAGGCCCAACCCACGGATCAAGCCTTGGCCCGTAGGCTAACCAAGCCCAACCATTATGAGTGGTCACATGCGGCCAGGATTGGGCCAGCTTTGTGTGATGCATGCCTAATTATGTGTAATGTACATGACCAGTAGATGAGTTGACCCAATCTAACCCAATATTATTGTTGGATTAGAGCCCAAATATTGATTGAACTAAACTAGGCTTGATTAGTCTAGATCGATTCAGGGTGATTCTGAATTGATTGACTTATTCAAGTTAGTTTAACCTAAATTGAACATAATCTAGTCCAAATTATACTAGTTTAGGGTGGTTCCAGACCGGATTAGATATCGATCCAATTAGGTTCTAGTAAATTGAGTTCAATTAGATCGATTGAGCTAGAGTTCAAGTCAATTGAGGGCTAATTTGTATTATTTGATATTGATGATATTTGAAGAGATATTTTAAATGTGTTATTTCATCCCAATATGGACATGACCAGTGTGAGATTATGGTATTTCCCTACCAAGAGCAGGTAGGGCGATTCCCTTCAAGGATTAATGGGCCATCAGACATGACGGTTGGACAGTACCTCCATCCACTATTGGGAGGAACGTGTCCCCACTTTGGTGAGTGAGGGACACCACTCCATCCGCTGTTGGGAGTGCGATATGAGTTTGTCTCCATCCGCTGTTGGGAGAACACAAACTCATCCCGTAGGATAAAACCTCTCCATCCGCTGTTGGGGGAGTGCTCCTTCGGGTATTTGATATATGCCAATGGGATGATTGAATTTTGATCATGTATTCATTTTGAGTTGACTTTTAGGGTTCCTACTCAGCGTTGCTAAATTTTATTTATTTTTTATTTTCAGAGCAGCATCCCTTTAGTACTAAATAGGATTTCAATGGAGAGTAAACCTTCCTCTACCGTTAGGGAGAGCCACTCGGATGATTCTTGAAGTTAACATCACTATGTTTAATTTTTTACTTGTGATTTAACGAATAAAATGTAATAAATATTTATAAATGATGAATAAAGTAATGTTTATCTACTTGGCTCTAAATGTATGGAAAGATATTAAAAAAAAAATCCAAGATGCGACATTCATAACCAGATCCGGCAAAAGGGCCAAGCTCCTAAATGCAGATGGGCATTAATAAGAACCATAAACAAATTTTCTCCAAATTTCAGATAAAAAAACTTATAGGCAATAAAGATGAAGTCCATCAAAATGTAGCATTCAGAAGGGAAAAAGAAACAACTTTGTTACTATTTCTCAGTTGTCCTAATATGATAAATTAAAATAGTAATTGTTATCAAATTTGATAAAAAGTGGAATCTTGTCCTAGCAATCAAGTCGGAAGTAACATAAATTTGCAATAACAAAACAATACATAACAGAAAATATTAGAAAACAAGATTCGTAAACAAACAGAAGAGCTTGAATGACAAGAAACATTGAACAGTGAGATATTAATAGGTCCAAGATTGGGGAGCTGTTCGATAGATGATAGCAGACACCACATGGATTTGAGGGGAAGCAGTGAAATATTGGTAGGTCTGAGATTCGGGACCTGTTCCATAAATGGATAGCAAACACCACACAGATTTTGAGGATGACCAAATTGAACCCAAACTTCAAATGATCCTCTAGAAGGTATTGAAAGAATGCAAGTAGATTCACAATGACTGAAAGTTAACTCAATTTTTTTTAAAAAAATCAGGTTTCATCTCTTGGTATAAAGACAAAGTATTTAAAATTGGACATCAAGGAGATCAAATATTAATAGCTATGATTACACACCTTCGTAGAAATAACAGTTCTAGCTAGCTTTAGATTCTCAAAACACAATGCAGTTATCAAAGTTAACAAAACAACAACAACAGAGCATTACAACTTATATGTAACCCCTTTACTGAGCCTCAGAGGCATGAACAAAAATAAATTACCAGGCATATGGTGGATTCCATTTTGAATTGGAGTCAGTGGAACCTTAGGCTGGACAGGATACTTCATAAGATGGTACTGGTGCTCCAGCAAGTGATTGAACAAAATGATCTGTTTCTTCAGCTTCAGCCTTATATAATAAGCTCTGAAAAATTCTGAGTTTTCTTCTTCCAGTTTCTGCCATACTATAAAAAAAGGTATGCTGGATTGAATAAGTGTGCAATATGCTGTCAAGTTCGAGAAATACCATGAACTGTTTAAATCTTCAAGAATTCATTGTGTGTATAACGATTCTCTGGCGAGATATGATATTGGCATTTATTATTGAGTTTATTTTGCAACGGGAAGGTAGCAGGAATATTAACACTGGCAAAGTCACTGCAATTACTTATGTTATAAAAAATATGATATATGTGCATCAAATGCCCAAGGATAAAAGGAGGATGGCAAACAAAAAAAGGAGCTAGTGTCCTAGAAATGCTTCTGATATGTACAACTATCTGATTTTTGATAACCACAAAATATATTACTGCATATGTTTTTGAAAGACATGTGAGGGGGAAAAGAAATAGATTGCATGTACCGGTGGATATTTGCTTCTAGATATTGAAATTTGGAAACATAGACTACCCACCTAGTGTTGTGAAGCCAGGTTCTATCCTAGCACGGCTGGACAGAGTCCGAACTACCTCCCCTCTATTCATATACAGCTGTAGACATCGTTCTATCAAGTTTTGCACCTGCAACACTATTTACACTGAGAAGGAGAAATTGAACAAGCAACCATAAAATAGACACAGTCTGCATTCATGCTATCCTTGACAAAATTTCCTCAATTAGAAGCAAATAGTAGTAGTAAATGAAACCAGAAATTGGGAGCCTTACAAGTTCAATGTCTTCACGAGAAACCTTTCTACTATTACTGCTTGCAACTGATGCTGAACCTGATTCTGCTTTAGGAGCTTCAACAACTGGGGAATTTTGATGGTCACCTTGTAAATCATGTGAAGCTTCTGATGATGGTTGTACTTCAGGTGTACCCTGAGGTTCCTATAGAAAATTTCCTTAAGAATACAAGTGAAGTTCAAATTATGTAATAGAGAACATGTGTATTCCATCACATATAATGAATATAAGCAATCAACCAGAATTCTTCTACAATATAACATATATCTTGAATATATGTAAAGTTCAAATTATGCAATGGAGACCATGTGTGTTCCATCACATATACTGAATATATACAATTAACCAGAATTCTTCTACACTATAACATAAATTTCGAAGGTTTAAATATTGTATGTGGAACAAGCACCAACTTTGAGTAAACATCATTAACCAACCTTGTTCCCAGAGTTGTCATGCAGTATTGCATTACTTTATTGCAGCAAATAACAAGTGGGACTCCTACTTAGTAATTAAACTTGCTATTTTATGAAGTCAATGACTTTGGTAATCAAGGCCACAAGAGCCATAATTTTTTCACGGACAGTCAGATATAATTTATGCAAAAAAATAAGATAATTTTCACCTGTGAGGTCTTCATTTCAGTTCAGCATATTAATTTAGCCAAGTTCATCTGATTCATCAAGGTAGGCATGGTGAACAGTCTGCCAGTTAGGAGATTTTTCAGGATTCAACTTGCTTCATGGTCATCTCGCCAGCAGCCAGCTCCTGCAATGCAATATGTAGATACTGCTTATATGGGTCAAACAGGTTCAGAAAGAGAGCTTTCAGAGCACTGTCTTGCTACAATCCATTACTCAATATCATTTTTATGCATGGTAAACTTATTTAAGGCATCATGATTTGGTACCATAAGAATTATCAAACAGCACCTTCTGTGCAATTTTTAACATTGTGGATAGCAACAGTGCATATGATTGAAATTTAAATTAGAGTAGTGAATAATAAGTCAAATGGAATACACCAAGATGTCTCTGCCAGCAAAAGATTTCAAGGAAACCCAAACCACAGGAGCCTTAAAATTTCTACAAATGTGATGCTATGCTATATACTTTATGCAGAATATGTGGCATAAATTTCTCTGGCCAGTGCTTTAAATAATAAACCAACGCTCTAAATCATAGGACTGCTATGACTCAGATTCTTAATAAATGCAAAGAAAAAGAGCAACATAATTGTTGTTGCAGGAATTCTCAGACAGTATTAAAGAGCATTTGTACTGACAGACATCCCATCACATACTTTTTCATATGCAAGCTCACAGACTAAAAGGTGACTGGGAGTTATGAGCTTCTTCTCACATCTTATTCTTCAGTATCATGTTTCATGCTCTTAAAGTCGTAAGTTATAATTTTCAGTAAGGGTGTTCAAATTGGTTCAAGCCGAACCGTCTAAGGGCCAAACCGAACCAGATTGGAAACTGGCTCGGGCCTACCTAACTAAACCGGTTCAAAACCAGTTAATCCAATTCGATTAACCGATTTATAATTTTAAGCTATTTAAAACATATGTATTTTTTAAAAGAATCGGTTCAGATGAAATCTTGGCCCTATTGGACCAACACAACAAGATTTTGAAATTGGGCCTATGTCATTTGTGAAATTGTAACATTGAAATTGGGCCAAATTAGACCTTTGAGCCGGTTTGATTAATCGGTTTAAACTGAGTAAGGGTCTAAGGCAATAAATGCAGTTGGGCTGGTACTTTTTAAATTAAAATCAGTTCTGTCTGAACCAATTAACTAAACCAAAGAAGAGCATTCCGAACCGAAACCATTTATAGCCTTCAAAACAAAACTATCAGTGAACCGGTTTGGATCGGTTTGAACACCCCTATTTTTCAGTTTCAATAGTTACACAATAAAAATCACCAAAGACCCAAAATCTGACCAAAGAGTAAAAGGCAACAGTAACTATTGAAAAAACTTATAATGCTTAAAAGGCAAGCCTGGAAGGAAAGTAATTTACATGCAGTTTAATGAATCAAATTCTGATGTTTGTAAAATAATGTGAATCCTAAGAGTGCACGCTATCAAATAAAAAATAGAAAGTGAAAATGAGAGTAACCTGATATGTAAGCATTAAGAGCCATCAAAGATGAAGTGGCCATCATATGTCTATATGTTACAAAATTGAGCCGTGTAAAATTTTTATCAAAGCTGCATTCTCAAATTTGCCCAGAAATCACATTCTTTGGCATAATCTATTACTTTGTTAAAAATCATGTTTATAACAGATCTGTTTATGATTTCAGCTTGAATAAGATTTCTCTGCAATAAACAAATGGTTAACCAACTTTGAGAAATTATATGGCTCATAACATGCACATATAAAATCATCATATTGTCTAAAAGTCAATCCATGTATTCGGTTAGGATCACAATAACCCCAGACTTCATAAATATATAGATAACTAGAAACAAACTTCTAGTTTTGATCAGCTTAATTTGACCATAATATATCCAGTTAGTGAAAAATGCTTGGACAAAGAAGAGGACATGTATACTAAGAAATCAAGCAAGTTCAAGGTTGTTACATGGGGTTTATACATACAAAGTTGAAGTTGCTAAAAACTTCACTAAATATAACTTGCGACATACAAACAGACTCATCCACAGATGCACAGGCCATATACGTAGGCACCAGAGGGCTAGCAAGAAATCACGAAAGTAAAACATCCATGTCACAACGATACTTTCAAAAATTAGCTATGGGTTTCTAGTAAAAGGAAGGATTATATTAAGCAACATATTAGGTGACACTCCCACTGCCTGAAAACAAGAAAGACCAAACAAATTCTTAAATATCCCACTCCCACTGCTGCAACCAAATAAAGAAAAGAAAAGAAAAGGATATCAAAGAATTTAATCTGAAAGGTAGCAATTTTTTTTTCTGGCATCCAATACTAAAATTAAATTAACCCGCCTTCTCCGGAATAAACTTTATAAACAACAAATAAGAACAATTATGTTAAAATATCAGAGAGGAGTACAAAAACTGATCTTTCTCATAAAGGACTACCCTGGGAAAACTGCAAATCTACGAGTTGATGGTGCCGACATATAGATTATAGATATATTTTACAGGAAATACCTCTCGATAATATGTGGCTGGCAACCAGGTTGCTAGGAATATCTTGATATCCCCGGGAAGTCATTCCCTTGAGGAAAACCAAGCACTTAAGGTGACAACTTGAACAAATCTACTGAAAATGGTTGATTTCCCATTTAAGAAGATAAAAATGTCAAAGATATGATCAGATACTCTAATATTCTCCTCCTCAAGATGTAGTAGAACTTAAGGCTAACCAACACTTCCACAATCTGCAAGCAGATGAATCTTCCATGGCTCTATGAAGACGTAAAGATCAACCAGGTTAAAAAGAAAGCACCAATAGGCGATAACGTCAAGAACTTCCCAATCCAGCAAAAACAACATGGCAGTAAGCAGTAAAAAGAGAGAAAAAAAAAGATTCAAAAACGAACAAAGAACATCGGCCGCAGTAAGCAGGACATCGCACATTGACATTGAGATGGTTTTTGGCGATTTCTACCCCCAAAGGAAATCGAAAAAGCGCAAAAAATCGTCTCTCTTGCGATGCGCAGCCAAACAACAGATATCGATGCGAGCTCACCGTCAAGCAAATAGCACACGAGCAGACGGAAAGCCGAGACTTAGGGTTCCCAATACGATTCTCTATCTCCGACCGCAGAGCAAGAGTAAGACAGAGACAGGCGAGAGAGAACGAGTCGATGACCGGAGAGAGCGAGAGAGAGAGAGAGAAGACTGCGGAGATATCAATGACTTCCGAAACGGTAACATCGTCGACATAGTTACGTTGTCAGAGCGGCCGCATATTTTTATCTATGCGGACACATGGACTTTTGCCCTCACGGGCACGGAGTCACGGGGAGAACGCTCTGTTGCCGAGCCGACCCACCCTGGAAACTTTTCAGGGGTGACGCCATCTTCGCGTTCGCCGACATTTCTCTGTGATTTCTTATAGGGACATTATTGTGGCGCAATCAGCACGTATCAAGAAGCAAGACTGCAGCTTAAGCATGGCTTCCATGAGGTCAGTAAAAGCTGCTGAGATTTACCGTCGAAGAAGAGTGAGTAGAGAGATAAAGAGTTGGTTCTTTTTGAGACCAAGTGTCGAAACAAAGCAATTAGATCAGCAACCATGTTCACTCTCACCTCACAGAGGCATATCTTGTCTTGCCACTTTTGAGTTCGTCTTATAATTGACATCCACTCAAGAAGCCACTTAGAACAGATTGAATTGGGTTTGTGGTGGCAATTATGGAAGAGATGCACGACATCTCCTCCACCATGCCAAAGTCTGGTTGTTGGCCGCACTCTCTCCCTGATGGTGATGCCAAACTCCCTCCTTGCTTCACATCTACTGCTGCCAAAAGAAGGAGTCCTTTCTACTTGATGCTCATCCCCACAGACCCCCACAGAGTACTAAAGAACAAAGAAGATAGGTTGTATGGATTTCCCTGTAGGCCTACTGAGTTAAAGATGAAATGTATTCAGTGCCAACCACTTGGCTCTCTGAAGAGCATGTTTTGTGCTGCTTGCACTCGATGAACCAATTCATCCTTCTTCCATGTAGAATGGACATGAGATATTTTCTTTTGAGGAATGCGTTGACTGGTTATGGGTCAAATGGAATACCTCAGAATTCCCTCAGTGTTTCATCTGCTCCACACAACTGCTCTATGTTCTATATGGACACTGAAGTGAGTCTCATGGACAGCTGCTGAAAGCAGAGAGAAGGTCATAGTGAATCCACTTCTGTTTTCACATTAGATTTTGAACCTTACTTCTGGATCACATGATCAAGAATAAAAGAAATCATGAAGAAGCTGGACCAGAAATGTATATGATCTGGAAGGACTGGGCAAACAACAATTCTAACTCTGACAGCAGAAGCAGACAAAGAGCTAAGCCTATGCACTGTTCAGGGCATAATTCAGGATAATAATTTCAGCTCTCTTGTTTCTTATACACACCAAGGGATCCTTTGAATTGTTGCACTTTGTGACAAATCCAACAGAAGTGGACAATGATAGGATGTGACCAAGTCAAAAATAATATGCATCCCATTAGGATGGGAAGAACCTACAGAGGTCTGAAGTTAAGAGTAGTACTGAGCATTCATGTCTGTGTCTGCTGGTTGAAATGAATTCTCATCATTTGCAGCTTACTCCTCCTCGGGCTGTTCTCACCAGATGATGTAAGCTTGCTCTTCCCTTCTTCAATTAAGATAACAGCAAGGATTTCCTATCTGAAAAGTCCATCTGCCCTTGCAGGAGAATTTTGCATGTCCGATGAACAGTCTGTGATAAAGAAGATTTAGGATGAGGAGAAAGAAACGAGTGCAGGTTTATGATTTCGGATACATCCACCCAGTAGATGATAAATCTGGATACATTAACCGGGTGTTGGACTGTAGAGAAGAAGATAACGAGTCTCTATCCTGTCTGCAGATGCTGCCTAATTTGCACATGGAGAGAGCTTTCTGGTATTGTGGAAGATAAGCTCATGGAGGAACTGGACAATGGCACTCACCCAAGAAACATGGCAGGTCCAAGATTCTAAACCACCAAAAAGAAAACACCTATTCCATTTCCCCTCATCTGATGTATGCAACGATTCATGATGATATGTCCTGTTCTTGGATCATCCTACAGGATATAGTATACAGACAATGCATTCATCAAACAAGTGTTCCTTTTCCCCATAAACTTCTCAGAATCTAAGTTGAAACTGTGTAAAGAATCGTTTGTTTCTTTTTCCTGAAAGCAAATCCTTGATCCAACTTCTGAATTTACAGTCCATGTCATTAGATCTCAGAAAGCTGTAGTCATTCCGAACAAACAGAGTGGCAGACATGCACCAATTTTCTTGTGCCTCCATAGATCCAGGAACATTTCTTCTCTCTGATGCCACTCCATCATTCTTCTCCTTTTGGTTCTCGCTGCCATAGGATGGATGCTACTTGACGAAAAAACTTGTTTTCTTTCTCATCAAGTTTTGGCGGAGCGGCTGGGCTGAGCATGGATTTGCACAGGGTTCAGTGATGAAGGAGATGATGCACCAATTATGGCTATGACTGATTCATGATTCAGCTTTGTTCTTATCATTTTCTTCAACTCTTATGTAATTAGTTTCTCAGCAATTGGAAAGGAAGATTGTTATTAATATCTGAGGTGTTTAGTTTGATCTAATATTTGAGATGTCTGCTCATGGCAGGGATGCATATTCTGCAACAGTCTATTTCCATGTCTCCTGTTGTACATCAAAGACGCTCATCAACCATCACCGCATACAGAGTCTTTAATACATGAAGGAGAAACACAAGCAATATACTGCTACAAGAGTATTTGACGCCATCAAATATGTTGTCAAGCAAGCTCTTGGTTCTTCTCAACCACCCTCACTTCCTTAGCAGATCTGAGAGTGGCTGCCTGAAGAATAGATTACGACAACCGAAGCATACGTTTCATTAGCAGTGACATAAAACATGATCGAGAAGCACTTTGCAACCCTGAGAGAATACCTGCTCTTTGGTTATCTCCACTGAGAAGCCGTCAACAATGGCTAAGGAAGATTTCTTCTTGTAGGTGTTTGGCTGGAAAAGCTTTTCGAGCAATCGGTCGTGCTTCTTGCTCAGGTAAGTGTCAAGCTCCTCCACGCCTTCCTTTGACCTGCAAGGTTCCACCGTGAGGGAGAAGAAGCACCAAGCAAGAGAACATAGGAAAGATGCTGTGGAACATTACAGCTCGACCCACCGATCTGCATGGAGACGCTCATACTTGGGATCAAAGTTCATAAAGACAAAATACACCTCGGTTTTCTGATCTCCCATTGCCACCACACACACACACACACTCTCTCTCTCTCTCTCTCTCTCTCTCTCACGCACACACACAATCTCTCTCTCTCCATGGTCTATTTATACTAACATGAAGCAGAAGAACTTGCTTGTTGCCATAAGCTTCCCACTTACATCCTTTGATTGAGAATGGACCTTCTTCCTCAACTGCACTTTGGCAACCAAACGCATGCATTGCCCCTGCACTTGTATTATTGTTTCTTTGGGTTGCTCTGTAGTGGGAAAAATCTGACACTAAAGAAAGTTTAGATTGAAATGGTTAAAATGTTCTCCACTGACCCAAAGTTGAGATGCAAGGGGGATGATCTCCAGGGATGGAGGGCCCAGACCATGTTGGTTGGAAGGAAATCGCCATGACGAACTGCATGGATTCTAGTCTTTGGCATGGTCCCCTTGGGTTCAGATGGTCACATGTAACCCACAGGAAGTGAGAGGTGGAGGTGATGAGGAATGCAAACTCTTTGCAGGTCTCTCTGCATTAAAAACCACTCTCACTTTTCATCACCTATCTTTAGTATAAATAGAGAAGTAGGATGAATGTTTCCAAAGGAGAAAATAATCTGCTTTCTTCATTCTTTTCTCTTTTTCTTGAATTCCTGATCTAAACTTTCCCTTGTTTATTTTGTTTCTGAGGGAGTTGTCTGCACATAGGAAGAGAGAGTAAGTCCCGAAGCTTGTGATATGAGACAATGAAGTGGTTTCTTCCTCACATGTAAGTGATAGTTTGATGGTTGCAATCACTTTATTGGTGACTTTACATCATAATAGTTACATGAACAGTCATCTTTCCCAGAAGGCACTGTAAATGGTCTAGAAATGGATAGGGCGGCTGCATGCACCAAATGATCACCTGTAGGTCATGGCTATCTACATCACGAAAGCTGTGAGGACGAGCCATCCAATCCTTCTCCTAGCCTCATATGATGTACCATCAGTTCATCCTCGTGATGATTTAGCTGCTACCTTGAATGCCTATTGCTAGAAGGTGATCCACACAAAGGAAAAGCTTAGACCGAATTCCTTTTATCACGGCTTGGCATGAAAAAACTGATCGAAACTATATCATAGATTCTCTGCATGCATTGCTTATCAAGATTACTTCTTGTGATATAAACAGTTCTCACAAAGGGATATTGGTGTCAAGTTTCATCACCGAAATATATATTTTGTCCGTGAGAGAAGAAACTTGTCACGAGTTAAACTCCTCAAACACACGGACACACACAATGCCATAGAGTGTCAGGTCAACACACTCCACCATGCTCACAAGGAAGGAAGAAAACAAGGCATGGTAGAAGAAAGCAATGATAAGCTCCATGATTGTTCCAGCCACAAGCCAGAATGAGTGCTCCACCACCTAACGCTGCCAGAACAAATCATTGTCCTCGTGAATCTAAGCTTGTGGAATCGACAGTTCGGCCTTCTTGGCTTATACTGCGTCATATATTTCAGCCTCTGCTCAATGAATAGGAACACAAGCCAGTTGTGTTGCATCTGTACATGCGAGATATACTCCCAAGTGTAGAACTCAAGTTTCAATCTTTTCTTTTAGGTTCTGTTGTTTGATGTATAAACATAAACTTGGTTCAACCAATGGTACATTGTTTGTATTAGGCCCTCGAATCGAAAAATCTAGGCCCATCTCCATCCTGTGATCTTGGCCACCTACCAGTAGCCATCGTTCTTGATGTGATGCGGCTCCATAATTAGTGAGGCATTCGTACCCTTGATCTTTCGTTTCCTCTACTGTTTCTTCTACGTCAAACTCTTTGATTTAAGAACCAGAGGGGAGCATGGGAGATTCTATTTGACCGCTTCCAACTCCATTTCGATGATAATTCCACATGATGAATTCTAAGTTTGACTCGATCAACCCTGACGCAAGACCAACAGTTGTGAAGGATAGTCATTAGACCATCGTTGACTGACATCGAACTTTGTAAACATTAAAAGAATCATGCCAAAATTAATTAATCCTGTTGGAAATAGTGGAACCCCTTGTATTTGATCTCAGCTAATTGAATGGCCGACATGTTCGAAATAGCTTCGCTTTATCTCTCTAGATGCGAAAGTGACTCGGGTCATGTACCTGCAAACAAACACCTGTGCCAACCATGGGCACTGCAAGAGAGCGTTGAATCGGTCTTATGGAATTTGCTGTCTCCCTTATCGTCCTGATGCCTTGAAGCTTCAAGGTTTGAATTCAAATGCTTGATTGCGTTGTGATTGCTTCCAATTTTCCTGTTCGATCCAATGACGAAACACCTCGATTTGTACCTTCTGTCGACGCGCAGCAGCATGAGATTAAACAAACGCGTTAGTCGATGGCTTCTAAATTGTGGTGCCATCTGTGTCCCCCTCTCAATGGCGGATCCTCCTCCTCGTCTTCCTTATCTGCTACAGGCGCTTGTGGTTGAAGCCGAATCGAGAAGGGAATGCTCACATAGTACCATGAATTCAGCATGACATCATAAATCTATCTAATTTAATTATGTAAAACATACATAAACATTCAACTGTTACATTTAAATTCCTCGTTATGTGGCAACAAAATAAGTAAATATATATATATATAATATTATTTATGTCGCAACAAAACCCCACTGCTTAAATTCCAAAGAACAATATAAAAAGAGGCTTACCTATTTCACGTGTGGGCTCCCCGCTGTGGTGTCACGAAACCGTCTTATTTGTGTTGACCGAGCCACCAACCACGGATGAAGCAGTTTCCATTGGCCAACCGATGCGGGTCCCGTTGTTTGAACTGGCATTTACGCTATCAACAAATGAGAAGACGTCCTTCGCTGGTTGGACGCTCCGCTCCAACGCAAGAGCCCTAGTCCACCAACCGGAAGCACATAGAACTACCGCCACTGAAGACGTCTCCCCCACTCGCTGCCTAACGCGGAGGGGAAGCAGACGTCCAGATTCTCCGTCACTTCAACCTCTCTTCTCCGGTTGACATTCCCAAGCTAGCCTCTCTTTACCGGACAATTCAAGCTTTGAATGGGTCAGCACAAATCGGTCTCCCTTCTGACCGAAGACCGAAGAAGAGAAGATGATGGCGACTGATCTAGGCGTTCTCGGTCAAACGTGTGAGCCCCCCCTGCATCGTACGAACACAATCCACAGATGGAACTCCATGACCCAGCCTTCCCCTCCTCCAGTTTAAATACCACTCCCCTTTGTTTATTTCTCCTCGCATCTTTCTCTACACAAGAGAGCAGCAAAAGTGAAACAAAAAGATATAGATAGATAGATCGAGAGAGAAAGAGGGAGACATCAACCAGCTTCCTACCTCTTTGCCTTCAGAAGTAGATTATGACCTATCACGGTGGAAGTGTGTACTGTAGCTCCCAGTGTTAGTTTCTGCTGGGTGTCAGCTGCATTAGCTTTGTAATAATTGTTGCGTTTATCTGCTTCCTGGATTCCGAAGAACCGCGTTTTCCATTGTAATCTGAGCAAAATTCTAGTGCTTGAAGAGTTACTCAGCTAGTTCTCAAGCTAAGCAATGGGGAGCACTGGTGCGTGGGATCTCAGTTCGCTGCTGAGGCTGCTAGCACAGGGAGAGGAGCAGGCGAGGCAGCTGGAAGCGCAACTGGAAGCTCCTTCCCTTGCTGAGCATTGCAAATCGTTGCTGCAACGGGTGAGATCCACTTTGGAGGAAGCCATTTCCATGGCTAAGCTAGTGGACTACGAGATGTCACGGCAGCCAGAATGCCACAACGCAATAGCAGAAGCGGCAGCCGCGGCGGCATCTGACTCGCCTCGGTCCAACAGCGGGAGCCCGAGGAGTGAGAGCTCGGAGAGGGTCTTCAAGGAACACGAGCGCATGGAGATGTGCAAGAAGAGGTACACACCGGTGAATTGCAGCTAAACAGAGCACATAAAGAGCTCTTCTCACCTGACATCACTTTCTAATATCTTTGGATTGCAGGAAAACTCTACCCAAATGGACGAACCAAGTTCGTGTTTCCAGCGGCGGAGTGACCGAAGGATTAGAGGATGGCTATAGCTGGAGGAAGTACGGGCAGAAGGAGATCCTCGGAGCCAGGCATCCAAGGTTAGAAATCTCCTCTGTTTCTTCCCCTGTTCTTTTCGTCTCTTCCAAGCTCGATAATGGCGGATTCTTTCTGCTCGCAATCACCAAAAGCCCACCTAAATCTTCGGGCACTCACGATTGGCACACTCTCGCAGAGGCTACTACCGATGCAGCCACCGCAACAGCGTCGGATGTCTTGCGACGAAACAAGTGCAGAGATCAGATCAGGACCCCTGCGTCTTCGACATCACCTACCGAGGAGAGCACACTTGTCTACAGAGGCCGCAACCGTCTCCGCTTCCAGAACCAGAGTTGCGGCAAAGCCATGAAAACCCTCCTACGATCCATGAAGCACTACTGCATCATCCTCGCCAGCATCTGCAGTCAAGTCTCAGGGTGGAAACCGAAGGGTTGAACATGCACGATCAAGTCCTGAGTTCGTCCTTCTCCTTCCCTTCGACTCCACTCGACAGTTTCGGACCTCAAAGCCGTGTCTTCTCATCCACTAATCCCCTGGAGAACACCTACGTGGGCAGCTTCTCTCCCTTCATCTCACCAACTACCTCGGAGTCCAATTACTTCTCAGTCTCTCCATGCCAAATGAGCGGCTATGGAGGTGGAATAGCCCCCAACACCTCAGAATCCGACCTCACCGAGATCATTTCTGCTGCGACGTCCACGACCAATTCCCCCAAGTTGGATGCAGCTTTCATGCTCGACCACGCCGAGTTCGATCAAATCTTCCCTTTCGATGCTCCAAAGTTCTTCTGATGCATCTTAGAAACAGAATCCATTGCTATCAGTAAGTGTCAAGATAAGCCTGTTGTTCAACCAAGTTTTGCAGGCCTTCTGCACCAAACAAAAGCTAGAGTGAGCGAATTATGTTGTTGCATTCATTTAGGACTAATGTGATCGAGATTGATACAGTAGTTTGCTTCTTCTCTTTTAAGCTTTATGCTCTCTACGTGTACATGCCTTGTTCTTAATGAACAAAAGATTGCCTTCAAGCTTTCGGTACATATTGGAATTCAGCTCTGGTTGCAGTATCATCCAGAAACACTCGGTGATAACCAAGAGAACCATTAGAAAGTTTGGCCATGTCGGTGCTTGCGGCGAGGACCGGCGCGTTGACAACGAGGCAGGCAATAGTGGGCTGTGGGTTGACGTCCCAACTCTTAAACAGTGCAAGTATCCGATGGTTGACTTCGAGGTGCAATTAAACAATGGTTGACCTCGATATCAACATAAGCAACCTTTTGAGTGCAATCAAAAGCATCAAACTGAGGGAACGAAAGAATTCTCAAAAAGTCAGATTGATGTTCCTACTGATCTACACACACAGGAAATATGAATTGGTGTTCCTACTTAACAAGGAAGAGATTACAGCACAAAAAGATGTAATGTGCATTTAATTAGAAGCTTGATTCAAGAAAATTTCCCACAGTAGAAGCTAACATTGTCATCAAGAACTGGATCAGTCATGGCCGCCACATAAGACACAACTGCTACGATGAACAGAGTACTCCTTGGCGGCGATGGTCCTGTCGGTAAACCGCTCCGACATGATCTTCCGGCCGCATTCCGGCGATCCCAGATCCCTCCCCCACGCCTCTGAGATCGAAGCAAGACAGCCCGAACTGGAATTTCCACCATGTTCTTTGAGCGGTTTTGATCGCAGCACCAACCACGCCATGTTCTTGAACCATCTCGCGACTCGTGAGCGCTTCCTCCGCGCTTGGCCCAGCGGCGCCGAAAGAGGAGGAGGCACGGCGGAGTGCGGCATGGAGAAGCACCGACCGGCGCCAGCGGAGTCGAGTTGCCTCATCAACGACTCAAGCTCAAAGGAGTCGTAGAGAGAGCTGCCGCAGTCCCACACGAGCCTGTTGGCCGAAGCACCGGCTGGAGCCTTCTCCATGAAAGCGGAAGGAAACAGGAAAAAGGATGAGGAGGAGAGAAGCAAGCAAAGGCGATCACCAAAGCTGTAATGTAGCGTTAAGTACACATATACGCATGATGTGGTTAATTACGGAGGAGCCGCTAATCTTAATTAAATGAGCTCATAATTTAGAAGGAAAGCTTGAAATCTACCTAGAAATGAAGCAAATCAAGCTCATAATGGAGTTGATCAAGGGATTAAATGGCTTTTATCATTGCTCTAAACTACACATAGTTAACTATCTTCTTTCGTTCGTAGGTTAATTATAGAAATCCTCCATAAACACATGGAAATAATCTAGACGCACTACCTTATCTATATATATATATATATATATGCTTTCCTAGTATTATTGAAAACAAAATTATAATAACATGTTTTTTTTATTATTGTTAAAAATACTATAACATATTATAAAAATATAAAAAAACATAATACTTTTACTCACTTTGTACAGAAATATTATATTATAATATTTTTATATGTATTCTGATATTACTGAAAGTACTATAATAATATTAAAAAAAATATTATAATGAAACTGATTCATCCTATCAGTCGGTCCATAGAAAAAATATATATTATAGATTTAAAAAAAAAATGAAGGGCGCTTTCTTGAGGCAGAGAGTTTTGATCTTATTAGCAACAACCTGAGAATTAGTAACAACAATGGGTGCACAAAATGATGTTTCTGCAGGCAAACTACTTCGATCTCAATGTATCATACAGCTGAAGCATTATAACACAAAATACAATACAAAATGAAAAAAGAGAGACAGAGTGAAAAGCACTAAAGAAACACATTAGTTATCTATATGAGTCTCAAGATGATGATGTCCCCATCAGATGATCTGTTGTCGTCAGTATGATCATCACAGCCGAACACGCATGCCGAATCCATGCTTCACCTTCTCAACCCTGTCAAAAACTTCAGAATTAGCAAGAACAAATGCAAGATTGAGCGACGGTAGGACTTCTATGGAGCATCAAAGCCAAACATCACATGCATTCGAAAAATTGTAGTTGGGAGTCAGCTAGGTAATTAATCAGACCTTTGGATGATTACAAGCACAGCATAAATGTATAAAGGAATTAGTTGCTAGATGATCATTTTAAGTGAAGGAACTATGCAGTAATCTATGCGCACAAGGTGATGAAACTTCATGGAATCAAGAGAGGTTTGCATGCAGGAGCTCACGTTGGTGCCAGTTTGCCAAGACCATCTAGCTCTTCACCAGATGATTCATCCCAAACTTTCCCAGAAATCTCAATTATATAGGAACAACCTCTGGTCGCTCGAAGTCCTCGACCGACAAGCAAATCCAAATCCTTCTGATGAAGCTCTCTCCCATTCACAAGAACACCGGTATTTCCCCCGGCACAGTTCTTGGGCATAGGATAGTTGAATTCTTTAATAAACGGCTGCAAAAATGATATGTTATTATATTGTCTTGACCTGTTGATTGTAGTGATCATAGAATTCTGCATCCTATAGTTGTACTTACAGAAATTATCCCAAGGCAGGGATGCCCCATCACACCCCAAAATCCGGCACGATAGTCATACCTGAACGAGGAAGCAAAGCCACCGTCAAGAAACAAGATAGGATCTTAGCACTCGGTATATATGATCTACGATATGCACAGATAAACAGCTTATGTGAATTTGAGTCAGGCAATTGGATAGCAATCTAGTCACTATACCCAACCAGAAAAGGCAGTTCTAATTGTCCAGAATAGACATCTATGCACCGAAGCCTGGGCCAGCATTATAGACATGGCAGCAGCATAATTGCCGGTTGCCAACCCAATGATTGCACACAGTTGACATGGTCAACATGTGAAAGAAAGGCCATGAAATCCAATGCATATGACCAAACTCCGAAGACACCAGAAACAAACAAAGAACAGAAGCATAACTTATATGTGGAGAAAAGTTGAATAACTCCTACCTAAAATTATTTTGCTCACATAGTGTAACCACCAGCTCAATGTGGAGCAAGGAGCTAAACTCCTCGATGCCACAATTTAAAAGCTATGATTTCCTGGGAAACATTTACTGAGTTGTGGGTTATAAACCTACGTTTAACAATCATTAAGATGATAACTTAGTTTGGATGTTATGTGGAAAGCATGCATATACAAGAAGTTCAAAAAAAGCAACTTGTTTCTGACAAGAGTCTCACCAATAATGGCCAGGATAGATTGGACCGGCTTGCTTTTCAGCCTTCTTAATCAATCGATCGGGAATGGGGTGGTCATTAATTGAAACTTTAAATCTACTATGACCTAGTGATTGATTAAGAGGCCGAAAGCTCTTCTTTATCAGGCCAGCAAAGAATGAATCACCAGCCTTGATGATCCTTGGTTCAGTCTCATCTTTGCTTATCATGTCCCACGAGTCTCGAGATAAACCAGAAGGTGGATCCTCCTCATCTGACAAGTCCATCTCAGTAACCACTTGTACATCTTTTGTTGAGTTCTGCTTGAAGTTACCATTTAATGATGTACTTCTCGCCTGATCAGAACGGTTACTCTCACTTCCACTTTCAGATCCATCAGCTGCACGATCAGACAGTAAGTAGCCAAAATGTTCACGAAGTGGCAAACTTGGAACTCCTGATATTGCCTGAGCATCTGAGGGCATCCCGGGCAAGCTAGGATCATCCTTCTGCAAAATCACACTTTCTGGGCTCTCAACATATCCAGACGTACCAGGAGACAAAGATGACCCATACTCTTTCTCTGATTCCCTCGAGTGTAAATCATGTCCTTTTTCTTTCATCTCGTGATCATTGCTTGTGAAAATGTAAGGCAACACTAGTTTCTCATCGGTAGACTGGATACCATTGATTGTGCTATTATGAGAGGAGTTATTGTTCTCGGAAGACACACGTGAGACTGGTGTTGGGGCAGAAATAACAATCTTACTTCCATGGTACTGGATCGCAACTAACTTAAAGCAAGATCCACACTGCAGATTAATGTTATTCTTCTTCAGAAGCAAAGACTTTTCAGGTAGCTGCAGAAGCTCGAAACAACTCGAACAAATAGTAAATGGGGCAGCACCATCAATGGGTCGACAGGAACGTGCATTATTCTTGCTGAATTTGGTTCTACTGTGTGATCTTGGCTCAAGTCTGTGCAATGGAGCATTGTCAACCCTTATATTAGAGTTTCTGGAACCAATAATTGAGGGACCATCAACTCTGCAGAACTCATAATTATTGACGGGATACAGAATCCTCTGATGGCCAATAGTTGTGGATGGGGCTCTTGCAGGAAGCAAGAATGGTCTCTGGTAGCATTGCATACATGAGCAGGCAGGTTGATGATAGAAACCATCATGATGGTAAGACATAACAGGATCAAGAGCAAACTGTCCATAAAGGAAACCATCGACCTGTCTCGGTGGATATTCATGGGGTCGGTGAAAGGGAACTCTTCTTTGAGCAAATGGATCACCATAACCAGGTATGCCACCCTCAGCCGGCACATTAGAATATAAATTTACCATGGCAGCATTATGATCATGCAGTGTTGGGAAATACTGAGATGAATTCGGGTCTGACGATGATGAGGTTTCAGGAAACCATTTAACATGATCATGATGGACATAGGAACTCTTCGGCTTGTCTGAGGCCTCACAAGTTCGCTGCACTTGATCTCTCAACTCATCAAGCATTCTCAGAAGCCTTGCTCGGTCTTGTTCAAGGTAGCCTACTCTGCTAGCACCATCCATGTTCTGTCGACTTTCGCCCTCGACATTACCATTGATATAACTTGGATACCGATGACAGTCGGATGGGCCTTCATCACGCAGTGGAGCAGGCCAACCGTCTCCCACGGGAGCTCTCGGTGTTCGGACTTGTCTTCGCTGAGGCTCACGAGACTCATCTACCTGTTGTTTCATTTCTCTTCCACTCTCCATGCCTGTTTTACCCAATTCAGACACATCGTGGGTGTGCTTACTAATGAGAGTTTCCCAATGGCATTGATGCTTGGTATCGGCACTTCCATTTTCTTTGGGAAGATCATCTATCTTCATCAGGTCACTGTCTTTACATCCGGTCACAGAAACACCATGGGAACCCGCTGATCCATGTGATAGTGACTCCACCGTCCGATCATCTCCACTGCCCTCATGATGGATCTCTGCACTTGAATCTGAAACCATCGGTTTCTTCTCCGTGCAATGCTGCTCCAAGACCTCGAGATATTTCATGTTTTCTTCATTAGATTTCTCCGGTGAAGCTCCCGAACCTGGAACAGGTTTCTTGGCTGTATGATTCCCAAAGAACCAAACGATTGTTACCGTATAACCCTACCCCAAATGACTATCCTAATGTTTAGCAAGAACAAAACAGATAAAGATAAAAACTTCGTCAGCAAGAATTCACAGACGAATGAAGCTTGGGGCTCACCTTGGAGAGTAGCGCCACAGCCACCGCAGCGGTAGACTGCGAAATTGGCGAGCTCCGGGAGAAGCTTGTCGCACTTGGGGCACCGCACCACTCGAACCTTCGATCCAAGTCCCTCCTCCGCCATCTCTCTCGCATGGAATGAATCCTTCAAAAACCCTCTCAAGCTCCGATCCTTCGCCACCACCTCAAATTCTCCGATCAAAATCCCTCCTTTATAGCACCAAACGAGACAATGGACCAAAATGGAGTCACATTGGCGATGCCCAGAAAAATGGCACCTCAGAGAAAGAAGGTCGACCCCATTTCCTCGAACTTCTCCACGAAACAGAGATCAAAATCGCTCCTTTCTCGGAACCTGGGAAAGCATTCCGGTCATTCTTCCTCCCCACTTTATTCCGTCGCGCTTCCGCCTTGTGAGAGAGAGAGAAAAGAAGGATTCGAAAGCCAAAGGAGGAAGAGGAGAAAGGTGAGGTTTTGGCATGAGTAATCATGAGACGGCGAGAGCGGGAGAGAGACGAAGGGCGATCACCCTTCCCTAATCGAATCCGCTACCGCGCTGCTGAACTCGGCGATTTAATGAACTCCGGAGGCTCTGACCAACTAGAATCATTGGGATCAAAAAGCTGGATATCGTCTCCGAGTAATGGCTCACCTGGATGCGCATCCATCCGACACGGACACAGGTCGAGACGACTCTCCATAGCTGTGTTTTCTCATCATCGTCAACCTCGTTGCTTCCACATGGCCCCCATGCACGGACTGCTACCACATAGGCAGAACACAGCTTACCTTCGAGGACGACAGTCTGACCGCAAGTCTTCTCAGTCCAAGACAGCCTGAGTCGTTCTTTGATCTGCGACGTTTGTCTGCTTGCAGAAGCTCATCACATCTCTCCCCACATCCAGCTCATGGATCAACGATCTTGTTAATGTCTCCGTCGTTGCAAGAGAACTGTTTACCCTTGTCCCACTGGGAAAGACGGCAAGCGCAGCTTTAGGTGTGTCAGAGACAGCAAGGGGGCCCGTGGTAGCTGCGACTGATGGGTGTAATGACGGAGTTATACCTGATCGAAAGGAAGGGCTTTTATGGGATTTGGGAGGTTGGGCGGCACTTAACGCACGCCGAGGTAGCTGAGGAATCCGAAGTGGCGCAAAGCGGGGTGTCGTCCGGCGGGAGCTCGGACAAGCTTGCGCTTTGCGCAACCTCGTCTGCTGCGCACAAAGGGCCACCACGGAGCTTCTGCTGTGGGCCCAGCGTGAACCGGCCCATGAAGACCAGAACATTCACCCATGTGGCTCAAATTACCCGGCCCAGTTGAACCACCACGTCATGAACCAACTTGATTCGATCTCGACCGTCCACGCCCTCTCATTTCGCTCCACTCCATTTCTTCATGCTATAAAACGAGAACACAACGGCTAGGGTTAAAGCACCTCTCACCTTTCTCGGCTTGTTTTAGGGTTTTTGCTTCATCTCTCTTCGGCGATCTTGTTTGGGACAAGAAAGGCAAGATGACGGTGAAGCTGTCGAAGGCGGAGAAGAAGGTGGTGTACGACAAGAAGCTGTGCGGGCTGTTGGATGAGTACAGCAAGGTGCTAATCGCGGTCGCCGACAACGTCGGGTCCAACCAGCTCCAGAACATCCGAAAGGGCCTCCGCGGCGACTCCATCGTCCTCATGGGCAAGAACACCCTCATCCGCCGCTGTATCAGGATCCACGCTGAGAAGACCGGCAACAAGAACTACCTCAACCTCCTCCCTCTGCTTGTCGTGCGTTCTCCCCCCTTTCCATCTTGCAAGCTTTCTCTTTGTGATAGCGTGCTCACGTAATTTTCTTTCATTGGGACAGGCGATGAAAGATTATCTTTTATGCTCAGTATCTCTTGATGCTAATCATTCGTAGTTCGTTTTGGTTGTTCCAAGAACTTATTGTGTTCGTGCTGTTCAGGGAAATGTGGGACTTATATTTACCAAGGGAGATCTCAAAGAAGTTAGTGAGGAGGTTGCCAAGTACAAGGTATGCTAATGTTATGAGAATCCCTGTTGTTTTTCCAGTCTTGCTTCTTGCTCTGAATTCAAATTGGGATTTTTGTAGGTCCGTTGGGACAAGGTTAAGTCATTTTTTTTGCTTAAAGAATTTCAATGCTCAGATCCAATACAATGACACAACTTCATCACTGGAAAAATATTTGGTTCATTACAAGATGCATGTATCAGAATTCAAATGAAATAAGATATAAAATGATAAAAACATGCGAGTCTTGTGCTCGTGACTGAGTTGGCCGAAGTTCATTCTATGTAGCGCAGAAAATGATATTAATACCTATGAAATCCAATAGCATGGAGTAGTCATATGTATGAACTTCATAGGTATTCTATGTAGCGCAGATAAAGGCTCTATTCTTCTAATCCTATTGGATTTCATAGGTATTCATATCAGAATAATAACTTACTCAGAATAGACCCTTTATCTGAGTAAGTTATTCTGATATGCATCCTAACTTACAACTGGCGATCTTTAATAAATATGTCCATTGAGTTGAATTGAACTTGGATTTTGACTTGTTTTAATATGTTGATATTCCTTTTTCGTTTTCTTTATTTAAGATAGTAAGTATAAGAAGGTGATAAAGCATTTCAACCTGTTTTTGCTAGCTAGAAATATTTATATACACATTAGAAATGGTATACTCTTGTATCAACCCCTTCAAACATTACAAGTCAGCAACTTAGTTTACTAATAAATGCTTGGAATACCTTTTTGAGTGGCATATAATTGCAAGTCAGCAACTTAATTCACTATCAAGTACCTTAGACGGAAAATTCTTTGTCATGATATTCATAGGACAATATAATTAGTTTAATATGTAAGAGTAGGAATGATGTAGCTTGTCCCAAAGAATGTTCTGGTCTGAATTGGTGATGAGGACTTTCTTGACTGAAGTATGCAGATTAGACTAATATAAGGGAAGGTTTATTTGCTTCATAAAGCAATGTAATCTTGATTGAGCTAGTGAAAGACTTGATCCACCCTACCTATCACATCTATGACAACAGGTTTTTGTAAATAATCATTTTTTCATCTACTCCACCAATAGTTGGGCTGAAATCTGTGCCATTACTAATGATGCAGTGATGTTGCATTTATGTGTTCAGTTTCAACATTTTGTCACTATAGCATATTTGACAATGCTTGACACTTGTGAAGAAAATGTTGACAACATGGTTCATGACTGGCTAAATGATTGCATAATAGTCATTCAACTGAATCAACAAGATTTTAAGATGGTTGTAAATTCTAGATATCAGATTTTGCAAGATCATATTGTTTTTAAGGTCTATGCAAGTAGGGTTCTCCTTTTTCCTTTCTGCTGTCATTTCCTCTCATTGATCTACTTCTCTATGGTTTTCTTTTGCTATTGGTAAATTTTGAAGTAGAATTTCAGTTCACTTTTTTTCCTTCATCGTCAGGTTGGAGCTCCTGCGCGAGTTGGACTTGTTGCACCAATTGATGTTGTTGTTCCCCCTGGCAACACTGGATTGGACCCTTCACAGACTTCTTTCTTCCAGGTCAATAAGATAAATGTCTTGTATACCATACCAAATACCGTTTGTAGTTTCATACTGAAACTCATTTCTCTCAGGTGCTCAACATCCCAACCAAGATTAACAAGGGTACTGTGGAAATCATTACCCCTGTTGAACTGATCAGGAAGGGAGAAAAAGTGGGCTCTTCTGAGGCTGCTCTCCTTGCAAAGCTTGGGATTAGGCCTTTTTCGTATGGCCTTGTTATTCTGACTGTGTATGATAATGGATCGGTCTTCAGTCCCGAGGTGTTGGATCTCACAGAGGATGACCTCATTGAGAAGTTTGCAGCTGGTGTCTCATTGGTTACTTCACTGTCTCTCGCCATTTCTTACCCGACACTTGTGGCGGCTCCTCATATGTTCATCAATGCGTACAAGAATGTGCTTGCTGTTGCAATTGCTACAGAGTACTCCTTCCCACATGCAGAAAAAGTTAAGGAGTACCTAAAGGTATATTCATAATCTGAGCTATGGGTTCTAGTCCTGTTCTGCCATTGAATATATGTTCTAAATCTTATGATTGGTGCAGGATCCAAGCAAGTTTGCTGTTGCTGCTGCTCCTGTGGTTGCCGAAGATGCTGCAGCAGCATCTTCTTCTGAACCTGCAGAAGAGAAGAAAGAGGAGCCTGCCGAGGAATCTGATGATGACATGGGCTTTAGCTTGTTCGATTAGTGTGTTCGAGTTGCATAGAACAAGTAGCATTTGGAGGTTCCATAATTATCTTGTTGAGCTATTAGATTTTACTACCAAAATTTCTAGATGTCGTGAAGCTCTGGCTTTTCTCTTCTTGGCAAATGTTTTCTAGTTATTAAAATTTTCATACGTTACATGGGTGTGATATTACTAAGAGAATTTGCTTTGGGTGCATATCAGGTGGATCTGTTCGTCTGTTTCACAGGTTGAGATATAAAGAAAGAATTTTTTTTTTTTTAATCATCAGGTGGATCATAATGAAAAAAAATGGAAGAATTTTTGAAAAAGTAATTTTATAATTTTTTCAGAGCATTTTTATTTTAAAAAAATATTTAAACAGCGTCTTTTGAGGAGTTATTTTATCTATTTAAACTTGGATAGCTAATTTTAAAATTGTTTTATTTAAAATAATGGATTTGGATGTCTGATTCAGTAAAGCTTTTGTTGATTGATCCGATTTATTCAGTAAGGTTTAATATAAATTGATTGTTGCATTGTAACGCTGTCATAGTATTGATACTGATATGGACGAAGAAGCAAAATGTTTCTCTTCTATCATTGTCTTTTTCTTTATTCCATACGTGGATTATTATTGTTTATTTTCTTTTTTATTTTTATATATTTTTTCTTTCCTCTTGAATCAAGAATACCAAAAATATTATGTAAGTATACTATTATCTTTATTATTGTTCGATCATTATTTAAATAATTTAATAATTATTTAAATAAGATTATTTATGTATGTAAATTTATATGTAGTATGGTATTTAAAATATCTTTTCTTCTTTGATATTCATTGTTAAATTTGTGAGCCTGTAAAAAGATATTACATTTATCAAAGGTTTTGTACATTTATGTAAGTCAAAACTAGTTAACTTGTAAAAAAAAAAACATTGTATATATCTTACAGTTTCATTGTATTTTTGGTCAAAAATAATGTATCATATATTAGTAAAAATATTTTGATGGTTAAATTTCAAATATAAAAAATTATTATATGAGGGCATGATATTTTTAAAAAAAATAAAAAAATTAAAAAAATAACACACTATGCATGACTTGAATAATTCTAAAAAATATTTTGAAAATTTTAAATGAAAAAAATACTGACTTATGTCCATTTAGATCCAATTCAAACGTATCTAAAAATTTTTAGGATATTTTGAGATATCTACTATGTGATGCATTATTTTTAGATTTTGACCTACAATAATGAATTACATATTAGTAAGATTTTTTTATGATCAAATTTTTATCAAGTGTTTAGGACTATTTAGAAGGTTAAATGTAAAAAAAAAAATTACATTAGTGCATAATATTTTTGAGAAAATTTTAAAAATATTTAAAAATTAGAAAATAGCACACTATGCACATCCTGAATAATTCTAAAAATATCAATAAAAAAATACTGACATATGTCTATCTAGATCTAACTCAATAGTATCTTAGAACTTTTAAGGACATTTTGATAAATTTGGCTATGTGATGATGCACATATTAGTAAAAGTTTTCTGATGATCAAATTTTTATCAGGTATTTAGGACATAATTAGAAGGTCAAATGTCAAAAAAATGATACACTATGTAGGGCTTGAATAATTTTAAAAATAATAAAAAATTTTAAAATAGAAAAACACTGACATATATCCATCCAAATCCCATTAAAAGGTATTTAAAAACTTTTGAGGTATTTTGACAAGTCCTACTATGCAATATACTATTTTTGAATTTTGATAAAAATTGATGCATCACATATTAGTAAAAAAATATTTTATGGTCAAATTTTTAACAGGTGTGTGAGACTTAATTAGAAGGTCAAATGTTAAAAAACTTGTATTAGTGCATGATACTTTTATAGAAATTTGAAAAAGTTTTTAAAAATAAAAAATAATAAAATATGCATAAGCTAAATAATTCTAAAAAAATATTAAATAAAATTTCTAAAATAGAAAACATACTGACATATGTCCATCTAGATCAAATTTAAAGAGATTTTAAAAATTTTAGAACATTTTGACAAGTCCTACTATATAATGAAATGCTTTTAGATTTTAACCAAAAAATAATATATTGCATATAAGAATATATTTTCTAAGGGCCAAATTTTTATCAGGTGGTTGTGACCTTATTAGAAGCTCATATGTCTGATATTTTTGTGAAGATTTAAAAATTTTAGATAATTAGAAAAACACTTTGCAAGAGCTAAAAAATCTAAAATTTAAAGATATATATATATATATATATATATATATAATTTAAAGATATCTCTAAAATTTCAGGATATTTTGACAAGTCCTACTATGCGATGCCCATTAAAAAAAAAAAATTAGTAGAAGATAATGCATCACATATATATTTTCTGAAGGTCAAATTTTTATTGACATTTGGGATCTAATTAGAATATCAAATATCAAAAATATTATATGAGCACATGATATTTTTATTAAAATTTGAAACAAATAGGGAAAAATAGTAAATGACACACTATATAGGAATTGAAATATTCTAAAAATATAATTTAAAAAAATAAAAAAAGACTGATTTATATCCAACCGATCCTACTAGCGATGTATTACTTTTGAATTTTAGTAAAAAATAATGCATCACAAATTAATAAAAAAATTTATGACCAAATTATTATCAGGTGTATGGGATATAATTAAAAGGGTTAAATATCAAAAAACATGCATGTGTGTATGATATTATTATAAAAAAAATTTAAAAATAAAAAAATGGTACACTCTATAGGAGTTGAAATTTTTTGAAAAAAATATAAAAAAACACATAAAATAGAAAGAAAAAAAAAACTTACATATGTCCATCTGAATCCAATCTGAATATATCTTCTAAATTTTAGGATATCTTTTTAAGTCTTGATACGCGATGCACTATTTTTGGGTTTTGACAAAAAAAACTAGTCTATCGCACATTAGAAAATATTTTTTAAGAGCCTAATTTTTATGAGGTGTTTGAGACCTAAGTAGAAGATCAAATGCGAAGAAATATTGCATGAGTGCATGATATTTTGCTATAAATTAAAAAGTGAATGTGTTATTATTACCCTTTTAGTATTAGATTTTTTCATGGATTGCAAAAAAATATTGGTTTCTTTCTAATCATCGCATTGTAGGGAGGATCCTATTCCAGATGAAGTATTTTTAGTTCTTAATGATATTAATAGATAGACGTTAGGTGATATATCAAGTTTAAGTAGAGTCATTTACTAAATAGTTTAGGTTTTAAAGCTCTTTTCATAGGCTCAAATGATCCATTTTATTGTGATGAAGATAATGATAGTGGTAATATCTTTTGAAAATGAATTGGTGGAAGAGATAATACAAGGTTAGAAATCTTAATATTTATAATTCAGTAGATGTTGTTGGTAGGCAGGTTGCTTTAAGTGAGGACATGTATGATAATATTGAATAAGTGCTTGCTAAATACCATTATAATCAAGATGATTATGTGTTGTTAAACACACTAGTTTCTTTTATTGTAGTTGATGATTATTTTTATAATGATTTTTTCATTAGTCAGGTATAACATAAAAGTTATTTTCTTACATTTATTTGATATATATTATTTTATAACTCAAATAATGTCTTTGTATAGGTGTTTCAAGATAGGGTTGAATTTCAAAAAGCCTTAAAGATTATATTATTTGAAAAAAATTTGAGATTAAACATAAATATAAGTTGATATTAAGGACTACTAGAATCTAATAGTTGATATTAAGGACTAATAGTTGATATTAAGAACTACTAGAATCTATAGTTGCTTTGATAAAATAATGTATAGGTAAAAAATATATAATATATGCATTCGACAAAGTCCATCACTAATTCCTCATCACCACTTGGACTTAAATTTATCATCAACTTTTTCAAATCCCTATGGATTGATCCTTCAAATAAAAAAAGACTTATGCATAAGATACCTTTCGAAATTAAATACCTTTAGATAAATAATTTCTCTTAGATTAAATATAATATATACATCGGACAAAAAAAAAAAAAACTTATACTCCATTAGCTATAAACTTATTATTCTAGGATAATCATTTTATAATTATCGAGATTAATCTACGAGATATGAAAATATCATGGATATTCAAAAAATGACTAAATATAATATTTCTTATAATATTCAATGATAATAAGATTAGTTTTGCTTCGGTACTATAAAGATTCCAGAAAAATGATCCACAAAGTTTTGTCTACAAACTATTCAACCAAAATGACTTTTTGAACAGTCTTCGTCGTCGGAATGACCTAAGCCACAAGTATCAACAAATAAAACTATAAATATATAATTTAAAATTTATTAATAATAATTAAATAGGAATTTATATAAATAAAAACATAGATATGCTTAAATAAATATTCTTGCAATTGCAATTGACTTTATACATTCTATGCATATAATAAGTGTTTAATGATATGATTATTTTTTATTCAAAACCAAAAGATATTAGAGTTAACAATTCAATGAAAAATTATATAACTAGAAAAAACAAGGATAAAATGAAAAAAATAACACATTGTTCATATGCTCAAAAATTCATAAAAATACCAAAAAAATAAAAATAGAAAAATAATTATATATGTTTATAAGTGTCATGTTCAAAGTTTTTTTTATAAATTAGATCATTTTAAATAGTATATCTATGCAATGCACTATTTTTAATTTTTCCTCAAAAGTAGTATATCACCTATTAATAATTTTTTTTCTTAATCAAATTTTCTACATATATCATTGACCAATTTAGAAGCTTAAATATGAAAAAATATTACATAAATTCATTATAATTTGTTAGAAATACAAAAAAAAAGAGAAAATAAAAAAATGACATACTGTTCGAACGCTCAAAAATCCAAAAAAAAAAATATCAAAAAATTTCTAAAATAAAGAACTAATAACATATGTCCATAAGTGTCCTATTCATAGTCTTCCTAAAAAAATTAGATCATTTTGAATTGTGTATCTATGTGATGAACTATTTTTGATTTTTTTTCTCAAAAATAATGCATCGCCTATTAGAAATTTGCTTTCCTAGACTAAGTTTTCTACGTATATTATTGACCTATTTAGAAATTTAAATAGACAAAAATATTTCATTGATTCATTATAATTTGCTAGAAATACAAAAGACAAGGAGAATTTGTAAATATATACATAGTTCAGATGCCTAAAAAAATCCATAAAAATATTTTAAAATTTTAAAATAAAAAATCAATGACATATGTCCATAAATATCATATTCAAAGCTTTCCTTAAAATTTGAGATTATTTTGAATAGTACATTTATACACTACATTATTTTTTTATTTTTTCTCAAAAATAATGCATCACAAAATTCTTTTTTTCTAATAGTTGATACCAAGGACCACTATATCTATAGTTGTTTTGACAAAATAATATGTAGGCAAAAACATATAATACATACATCAGACAAATATTCATCACTAATTCCTCATCATCACTTGGATGCAAATTTATTATCAATTTTTTCAAATCCCCATGGGTTGATCATTCTAATAAAAAATACTTATATGTAAGATACCCTTCAAAACTAGATATCTCCATATCAATGACTTTTCTAATATTTGATAGATTAAGCAAAAGAGATATATCGAACATAGAAAAAGATAATTCTATTTCGTTACTTATAAACTTATTATTCTCATACCATCATTTTATAATTATCGATATTTATCCACGAGATATGAAAATATCAAGGATATCTAGAAAATAATCAAATATAGTATTCTTTGTATATTCAAGTTATAATGAGATTAATTTTGCTCGATTATGCTTAGTAGGTGCTATAAAGAATTAATGAAAATGATCCATAAAATATTCCTGAAATTATCCAACTAAAATAACTTTTTGACCCCTCTTCATCATCGAAATGACTTAAGAGATAGGTACCAACAAATGAAATTGCAAAGATGTAATTTAAAAATTATCAATGTCAATTAAACAAAATTTAAATAGGAATTTACATAAATAAAAATATACATATGCTTAAATAAATATTCTTGTAGTTGGCTTTGTACATTCTATGTATATCATAAGTGTTTAATGATATAATTATTTTCGATTTAGAGCCAAAATGGATTAGAGTTAATAATTCAATGAAAAATTATCTAACTAGAAAAAAATAGGTAGAAAATTTTAAAAAAATTATACACCATTCATATGGCCAAAAATTCATAAAAATATCAAAAAAAATTTAAAATAGAAAACCAATGATATTTATCTATAAGTGTCATATTCAAAGTTTTCCAAAAAAAAAAAGACCATTTTAAATAAATAGTGCATCTATGTGATGCACTGTTGAATTTTTTTTAAGACCAATTTTTGACCAATTTAGAAGCTTAAGTATAAAAATATTGCATGTATGCATTATAATGTGTTAGAAATACAAAAAAATAAGGAAATAAAAATAAAAATCACACACTGTTCATATGCTAAAAAATCCATAAAAATATCAAAAAAATAAAATAAAAAATAATGACATATGCCCATAAGTGTCATGTTCAAAGTCTTCCTAAAAATTTTATATCATTTTGAATAGTATATCTATGCGATGCATATGCACTATTCTTAAAGTTTTTCTCAAAAATATTACATCATCTATTAGAAAATAAAATAAATTGGTAAAAATAATATATAGTTTTATATAAAAAAATTAAAATGTTGATAGTAAAACAAAAGTTTTTATAATATTGTTTATAATAGTAAACATCAATAGAACCTTAGCTACACAATAAACCAAATGTTCATATTTTTTAACATATAGAAATAGAGACGTATCTTAAACAATGAGACAACAATGAAATAGAAGCTTAAAGAAATTGATCGTTGACAACAGAATTTAATGCTCATAGGTAACAATTCAATTTTAAATATATTGATGCAAAAAATCGATAATGCTTGGAGGTTAAAAGGTACACTACATAATGACAATGAAATAGAGAGCGATTGAAGATAAATGATTATACAACATAGATCACGTCGATTGATAAATATGAAACAACGATGTATATAGTAAAAGCATCGATTCTAAGTTAAATAAATTTTTTATTTGACTTAATTCTATGTGAACCTAATCGATTTTCTAATATTAACATTATCTTTTTAAAAAGTAGGTGCTGTTTATATATTTCTTAAAATAAGGGTGCTTTACAAAAAACAATCAAAGTTCAATTTTTTTTCGAGAATTCGCCCAAGAAAAAATATATTTAATCATCAAAATCTATTTTTTTATTGTGTTGTTGAAGCCAAGGTCGATTCGGATCGGGTAAGAAGCTGGACCGGGCTCGAAGTTTTAATGGGCCGTATCTTGGGCTCGTACCTGGGAAATGGGCTTATCATGAGGTCGACACGGGTATTCTTGCGACGTCGTTAACTCTTCGTCACGTCCCATCTCCCTCCACTTCTGGTGAGCACTAGGGTTGAAGTTCCGATGGGGCACAAACCCGCGACCGACATTCCGGCCACTCCTCCGAGCTTCTCCTCCTCCTCCGGTAACTGTTCGCCGGAGATGGAGTGTATGAGCATCCCGCGTCTGATCGAGTTCCTCCAGTCCTCATTCCGGAAGGCGGACTTCGAGAAGGCGGAGAGCGCTCTCATCTCGAGGGAGGCATCGCTGAAGGCCGAGATCGAGAGGAGTTTCTCGGAGGAGTTGACGATGAAGGAGGTCGAAAAGATCGAACTCGAGGCGCGAATCGAGGGCCTCGAGCGGGATTTAGGGGTTTTGAGAACCAGGTGCGCTGACCTGGAACAGCGAATCAAGAAGGGCGAAGAGGGGTTCGGCGTTGAGAGAGCGGAATCGGAGCGGAAGTTGAGGGAGGAGAAGGAGAGGTACTCCTTGTTGGAGGCGAGGTTTCAAGATGCCGATGGTGGAAAGCTTGGTCCGGGTGGAGAGGATGAGAAGCGTAGGAGGGCTTGTGCAAGCCTTGAGGAGGAGATCTCGCGTTTATGGGAAGCTTGTAGGCTTGCGGGCGAGAGGGAACAGAGGGCTCAGGAAACAATTGCGACCATGCTTGCGCTGCAGAAGGAGAAGGGCGGCTTAAACAGCTGTTGGAGAAAATGTAGAGAGTTGGAAGATGAGAATCGAGGCTTGAGAGGAACGGAGATAAAGATAGAAGAAGAGAAGGGGAAAACAAAAGCTTGGGTCTTGCCGCTTGTGGAAAATGCTTCCGACCCAAAAAAGAATCCAGCTACAGTGGACAAGGAAAACTCTTTACCAGGGGAAGTTATTGAGATCAGTGACAGTGACGATGAAACACTAACTAAAGATTGTGAGGTGAAGGAACATTTAGTGGAAAAAGCTGTAGATGTGAAGAATGAATCGGTGGCTGGCCAGAGTACTAAGGTGATGCGTTCTGATAAATGTAGAAATCTTGTACTGCAGGAAGATGATAACAGCCATATGGATGGTGTTCTATCAGTTCCAACACCTAAAAGGAAGCGTATTTCTAGAGTAGTCACTAGTGACAGTGAGAACGATGATGATGTTGATGATAATGTTCCCATCAGCAAACTTAAGTTAAGGCAAGTTGAGGGTGTGGTTGAAGAGAACAAAGAATCAAGCCACGTCGTGGAAGATATGGTCCCCTCATGGAGGCGTTTGGTTTTATTACGAGAAGTTTATAGATCAGACAGCTCAGTGAAAGGAAAGTCACCTGGCAATCCATCGACTCCTAGTGCCAAGAACAGAACTTCAAGAAACAAGGTGACAGAATGCAGGAAGCTTGGGTACTCGGACAGTGACGATGATGAAGAGGACAAAGTAAATGGAAGGAATGAGGTTGATGACATTGGTTCAGAGAGTGACGGTGAAAGTTTGGGTGGATTCATTGTAAGCAGTTCGGATAATCCTGAAAGTGAACCTAGTTCAGAGAATTCTTCTTCTAAAGAAGAAGAGGGTAGTGATTTAGATCTTGACAATGTCTTAGCCAATATACGCCGTGAAAAGGACACTAAAGTTTGGGAATTTGAGGCAGATATGCTATCATCATTTTCCAAGGATCCTGAGCTCTGTATGAAAGCTGTTTGTGCTCTTTATCGGCAGCAAACATCTGATGAGCAGTCTGCGAAGGAAACACTGCTTACCAACAGGCGGGGATTCAGCAAGATTGATGCTCTAAGGTAATATGCTTATTACTCGAGATTTCCTTACTGCCCGAAATCCTGATCCAGATTGATGCCCCAAATTCTGGTAGCGTGTAATATGTTTATCAACATTGCCTCTCGAGTGATTTGCTCTCACCAAACCATTGTATTTCATTTCCAACATTTTCACCATATTTAAAAGAGTGCTGTCTAGTTGTATCGTAACCTGAATGACTTATTACTTATGATTTGTGGTTGAATTCTGTATTTTCATCTTGTGCCTCATAGTCTACAAGGAAAATTCTATAAGATGACTGTAAGACTAGCTACGAGCTACATGGATCAGGATTTGGGGCAGTAAGGAAATTATGGATATAAAATGTGTCACTAAGATGGAAGTGTAGAGATGGTCAAACATATCTAAATAAAAGCTTATTAGATGTTTGTCAAAATAGGAGCTGTTTGATATAGTTTTTCTCATCCCAAAAGTAGATAGATAATTGATAACCTTCCCGTGCTCAATTTCATGCTTGTATGTATACAGGATTATTCGATCATAACTCATCTTGAATTTGAGATATTGTGCTATGGTATTTGTATATCAGTGACGGACATTTTTTTTGTCTCAGGGGGTCTAGAATGGCCGAGTTTCTTACAGATGGTGACCCCTTTGGCCCACTAAAGAAATCTGTCAAGGACTTGGAGAATTATGATCGAAAAGCGATTGATTACTGTCACAAGCTTGCTAATCGATACTCCAAGCAGTTGTTCACAATATACCAGAACAAAGAAGATCCCTTCTTTCATCCATCGTAAAACCCATGTTGTTGATCATTACAAGATAGCAATCTAAATGTTAGTGTTTTGTCCCTGTGCTCATTGATGGAAGCCTCTTCGCGGAAAAGCTTGTTTGTGGTAAATAGGGTTTTCTTTTGTTGCTATATGCTGTTTCTCCTAAAGTACCAGAATGGTTAGCATGATGTACAGCAGCTACATAGAAGGTTATGTGTGTGATGTAACTGGTTGTCTACAGTAAGTAATATTAGTCCTATGACAGTGGTATCTTTTTCCAAGCAAATGATGATATCTGATGTTACTTATTCTGTAGAGATTATCAACCATCATGTTTTGGGGTTCTCCTACACTTCTCATGGATTTCAGATTCTGTTGCCTTCATAATTGTTGGCATGCTCCAAGCTGAGTTAGCCATGTCTTCTGCAACTTAAATACCTACATTTCTCTACTGGTGACATCTTGATCCTTATAATTGGATGGGTTGTATTTCTTTCAATTTGACATGGTTGATCATGCAGTGTGGCTGTGGCTGATGTAGCTTATTAGTCTTTGAGCCAAATACATACCAACACATCAGATTTCGCTGTCAAGTTAACATAATTGCCACTAGAGAACAAGGATTATGATTGGGAATAACATTCTTTTGTTTGTTCGATAGGATCACAATTTTCTTCCGTCTTAATCTTAATTTCCACAGGAAATCAAAGGATTGGACCAAACCGAACCGGGTTCAGTGCTGATTCGGCTTTAATTGAATCGGGCGATCCATCGATTAAAACACCCGCGATCGGTGGCTTATTGAACACGGTATTCGCATATATCATTGTTATAATAGCCATCTCTGGATCGGAAGAACAAGAACGGTAGAGGATGCCTTGGTATTTGGTTGCGACTTTGCTCACTCTCCTCGCTAGTTACCAGGTTTGATCTCGAAGATAGCCCCCCCACTTCTCCGATGTTTGCCATTTTCCTACACATCTTTTTCCCATTTTGTGGTATTCTTTTGATCGATCGCTTTAGATTTGCTCGCTCATTCGATAGATTTGGCCCTTTAACCAAATCACCAGTGAAAGATTCAAGAACTTTAACCTGTTCTTGCCGGCTATGACTTGCGAGAGGATGCTTTATTGAAAAAATCACCGGTGAAAGATTCAAAAACTTTATTGAAGAAGCTTTATTGAAGAAATTTTATTGAAGAAGCTTGAATGCATTAACATGTCCCTCTCCTATTTCCACAGATTAGGATGGAGGATTTCCCTCAACGGAATAGAGGATTTCTCCCAACAGAGTAGAGAGATTTCCTTATATAGTTGGGAAAATCTTATCTGCTATCATGCCCTCGCAAGATGGTGCTCCTGTCAAGGATACCAATTTTGGATCGATGCAAAGCAGTTTACGAGCGAGAGGCTTCGTGAGTAGGGCAAGAGCATATCGGTGCTGTTGCTGCGACGACGACGGCGACGGCTGCAACAGAGGAGGAAGCTGCAGCGATGCTACAGTAAAGGAGAAGCTACAATAGAGGTGCAGCAGAGAAGGTAGCTACAACAGAGGAGGAAGCTGCAATAGAGGTGCAGCAGAGGAGAAAGCTGCAGCAATTTGCTCTTAGCAGGAGCTGAAAATCGATACTTGACAGTGAGGCAGCAGGCTACGATTGATGCAGATCACAATCTGATAAAGACGATGCTACGGCGACGGACAACTCGAGCCTGGGGTTGGTGCAGGCGACGAAAGTGAAGAAGGCTGCATGGAGGAGAAGAGGGAAGGAGCGAGCAGGGGTTAGAGAGGGATCCACTACCGAGGGCAAGTAGCCGGTTGCACCAAAACAGGCCCTCATTATTGTGGTCGCACCTGATGGTGACGCCGAGTGTGGTCACGGCAGCGACTAGGGTAGCAGCAAAGGCATCACGCGTCGTATAGCGGACGATCGTACAGTGGACGGAGAGGGGAGTCCGATGGGGAAGTGAGTCCGGCGGGAAAGAGTTCCCCCCTTCTCTGCTCTGCAGAGGCAAGGGATATGGTGAATGGCAAGCTTCGATGGCCGTGGAGCCTCGCTTGTCTCACCGGCTCTGATACCATGTTGGAAAGAATAGAAGATAAGAAGAATTATTGAAGAAACTTTATTGAAGAAGTTTTATTGAAGAAGCTTTCCTCATATAGTTGGGGAAATCTTATCTGTTATCACATTCGAGTTCTTGCAACATCATCAAGATCTCTCTCTCTCTCTCTCCCTTGTTGGTACTTGGTTGCGACTCTTCTCACACTCTCCTCACCAACCGTCTCTAATCCCCGCCATTGTCTCCTCATCTTTATCCGGTTCTTGGTTTGCTTTAAATTTGCTTGCTCATTCGATAAATTTGGTCCCTTCACCAAACCATCAATGAAAGGTTCAAGAACTTTACCTGTTCTTGGCGGCTATGACTCGTAGGAAGATACTCTCAGGTTTTCCTTTAGTCTTTTCGAGTCCTTGCAGCATCATCAAGATTGAAAAATGCCTGATGGATCTCTCTCTCTCCCTCTCGCGCGCGTTTCTTGGGTAAGAGCCGTTTGTACAGTTTGAGGTTGTAATTTGTCTCAAATATTGTAAATTCTAAATCTCTTTGTAAGTTAGTCTGTCTTGAGGAATTTGGAACAGATGTCAGCTATTGGAAGGTACCTGGGTGCCTAGTGGATCAAATCTGTTCGTAGTTCATGATATCCCACATTGGTGATAATGCCAACATGAAAGTGAGAGTGAAAAATCTTTCCATTTTGAAAGCCATGGTGGTTGGTTTTTTTTTCTTCAGAAATTGAGACCTTCCTAAGATAAAATAAAAAAATTAATAAAGAAGGCAAAATTTCAGGCAATTCCTCCAAAATCAATGAACTTCATCTTTCTCTCTCTAAATTTAATTTTAGTATATGCATGCCACTATAAAACCCAAAAACCTGCATATAAGACATTCATCTAACTGGTCAGTTAAATGTTTAGGTTGATATCAGTACCCTTTAAAACCTATGTTTCTTAATTGTTATGATGGCAAGAATATAAAGGGTACTATAGTTATTTTATGCTTATGTCAAACCAGCTAACATCAATCATGGTTACAAGTGGCTTGCCTGAGTTTTTTAGCTGGATGCTAACTGGAGGCTATATGTGGAGTCTAAAAGTTGAAAGGACTTCTATGCTATGCTGAAGTTTGTTAGGGCAAAGACATTTTTCCAAACTGTGCAAGACTAGATATTTGAAAAACTTCTATAACCTATAAAAACCTTGAGAAGTTTCTAACCATCACATGGTACAGTTGACTTGACCAAGAGTTTTGCTGCATCTAGTCAAACTGTAAGTTGTGAAATGTACTTTTGGAGTGCTGCATGGACAGCAAAAGGAATTGTGAACTTCTTGAAGTTCTGAAATGTAATTTTAAGTATCAGCAGAGACTGATCAATATCATGCTGTTCACATATTTTGTTTTATTTGAATAATTCTTGCTGGCTAATATCTTTTTACCTTTTTAGAAAATGTTGTTATGTTTAGTGGAATAAAAAAATTGCATGTTTCAATTGTTACATAATTTGGTGCCATTTTTCTTTATAGCTATAGAAATATTTTTTCAGCAAAACTTTTTCAACAGCGTTTTTGTCATATGAATGGTGTCCTTGTCCCACGTGATAGGAAATACAAAGACATGTTATGTTGATATGTGGTGACTTGGTTTGTTGTGTGGTGTTAACCTGTTTGTCTGTATATGTAGGTTGAGAACATTATCTGACTTTGTTGTATAGTAAGCGTGACAAAGTTGCTGTGAGATACTTGGTACCACGGGTTGAGTTGGTTAACGAAGCTGATTGAGATAACCAAATAAATTACAGAATGACACTTGGAAGAATCAGCTTCGGTTGGTGAGCTGGTGGGCTATATGGGTATCTGAAATGGCATTAAGATGACAAATAGTCTGGTGGGTCAAAGTTTCTTGTGATACACTATAATGAACCACATTGCTGGTACAGTTCCCTTGGTTCATAGTTTTGAAGAGATCTGTTGAACCTGTAGCCTCTTTGAGTGAAGATGAGAAATATTTTTGTTTCTTCTTGGGGTGAATCTTGATGGTTTGGATGTTGATGGGTTGGAAAGATTGATTTCTATGTCAAACCCATTTACTTTTCTATAATAGTTTAACTTTAAATTTTAAAATCTTATTAGGTCTACCTTGTTGGTTGCTATGGGAATCCTTGCATGATGAATTGTTCTACTGTTCTGTCCTTGTAAATCTTCTCTTCAATTTGGATTCTTGGTTATCACTTAGTATTATGAAGGCAACATTTAGTCTGATCACATTACTAGGATCTTGGATTCACTAAAAGTTTATAGGTGTTGAAACTTGCAAGAATCATTCATGAATCTAACTTGTCATGCTTAAAAGAAATTTATACTTTATTTCCCCAAGATTATGTTAGTGGTAAGGAATTTTAGAGGGAAAAAAAAAGTTACAAATATATGCTGAATAGCTGGAGAAGTAACTGACAAATAACTTTTGTGCCTTTGTATGTATCCCAGGGAATTTTGACAACGCTGTCACAAAGTCATGGAAAATACAGATATGATTATGCTACTGTTCCATTTCTTGCAGAAGTATTTAAGGTACCATTGGGCTATTTCTAAAGCCGCCTGATGTTTCTGTTGCAACATATTATGAGACAATTTCAGATCTTGTACTTAGATAATATAATTTCTTATCTTGGATTTTTTTTGTTAATAAGTTGTTTCCATCCTTATACTATCTATGTGCCCTTTTATATTTCGGCTTCTGGTATCTAGTTTTTTCCTTGGGAAAGAGTGCCAATCATCTTCCCCTCCACGGATGACTAGAGAATGGAAGACTGTCCGTTTATTCCCCATTCCTTCTATCTTATATCTTGTTCACAACAATGTTCAGTTCGCTACCTTGACTTATGTGGACCCATCAACATATCAGATAATTGGGTAATCTGAAAATTGTTACCACTGGTATTTTATTCAGGTACTGTTCTCGTTGAAGCCATCATGCACAACATCTAGTTTTTACATGAAGCATTATGTTTTCTTGTAATAAATCAGGCAACTTATCTTACATGTTTGATTTTGTTTTATCAAACCTTATATTTGAACTTAATATCAACTTTTAACAAAAAATATATTTATATATAGTGATGGAGATACGATAACAGTGACACAGTCACTGCCATGTTGGAAGCCTTTCTTGCTAGTTGGTCTTTCTTTGAGAGGGTGGATTCTTTATGAATTGACAGACAATATCTTGTTGAAGCATGACAAGAATGAGTGTCCTGATTTTAGTGTAACATTTAAATTGAGAAACCACTCCATATGTCTCAAATTGGAAAGCAAATCAAGCTAGTTTCTTAACATGAATGAGGGTTGATTATAGTGGTCTTCTTTGATTTATGACAAGGTGAACATATAATAACATAACACTTGAAATCAGGAATTCCAGTTCTGACATTAGTTGGAACTGTAATTAAATCATGCTATATCCTTAGGGGGCAACCATCAATGTTTCAAGTGTTAAGTTATTCTGTTCCTGAAGTAGTCTGCTTAATCTATTTCTTTTATGTGCTAATGATCGTTGACTGCAATCAATACTTTTCTTTCACAGTTGACACAATTATGGCTTTACTTGCCAGGAAAAATGTTGTTTTTGAATTTTTTTCTACAGTCATTTGAAGTTCTGGGAAAGGATTTTTTTTAATATTTTATTTCAAAATTTGACAAATGATAACAATTCCTATTTTGCCAATTTGTTTGTTAAATTTGAAGTAAATTAACTACTTAATCACTGCATGTTTTTCTTATTCTTTTCTTGGGAATATGTTGCAGGCGAAAGGTTGTGGAGAGGCATCTTGTGATTCCCTTTTCTCAGCACCTATACAGGGTTACTTGCTCGGGCTCCTGTCTGCTTGTCTTTCCGCTTTAGCTGGTGTTTATACAGAATACCTGATGAAGAAGAACAATGACAGCCTATACTGGCAGAATGTGCAGTTATATATGTAGGTGTCTATACTTACCTATGTGTAACTTACTGCTGTTACACTTGTGTTGGCATTCGCTAACATCTTTCTCTGGAACTAGAAGCTACAGAATCATGGATTAGATAGTTGTTAATACATTAACAGTTACTCGTGGTACCTTTTACTGTCAGGTTTGGCACAATTTTTAACATGGCATGGCTTAAGCTGGATGATTTTAGAGCTGGATTTGAATATGGACCCTGGTGGCAACGTCTCCTTGATGGATACACTGTTACAACATGGCTGGTTGTGTTAAATCTTGGTTCTTCGGGCTTACTAGTTTCGTGGTTGATGAAATATGCAGATAATATTGTGAAGGTAGATCCTGCAACCTACTGCTAGGCTATGCTGTAATATGCTATTTTAAGTTGCTAGTATGGTCAAACCCAATCACTTACAAATAACAGCCATATAATGTTATCATCTTTGAGATTCGAGGAATGATGGGTTTCACAATATTTTCACCAGGGCATGACATCATTTTTTCGTTTATAACATCTAACACGACTGTCTTGTTTTATTTTTGTTGTTATATTGAACTTGTTGATATAGGTTCTCGAAATTGTTTGCTTTTCTGGTTTTGTGTGTAACATCAACTTTAGCATTATAAGATGCATACTTCATAATTAGACAAAGAACACTAATGTGGGGTTTTGGGAGGATCAATTTCTGCAGCCTTTGCCCCAGCTTTTCCCCCTGCAAGCAGAGAAGTTTCCGTGACTCAAGCCCTAGACCTCATATTTAGGAAGTATTTACACCAGTGGGTGATGCTAAAGCCCGATCTTCAGATGGTATTAAGGTGCCATAACAGGTCCAAATAGGAACATCATCTACATGCTAACATGGTGATCGTAACTATACTCTACAGTTTGACTACTGCCTTTCTCACGCTGATTGAACCAAAATTCGAATTTATGTGATTGTGTCAAATTTAGGGTGTTGGATTCCTTTGAACCGTATTGTTACCTATTTCCATCTTTACAAATTTGGTCCCTTTCAAGGAATCTGATAAATCTAAATAGATATAATGCTTTTGTACACATTTTAGTTTCAGCTCAATATCTTGGTTCTTATTATTTTCCAGGTATATTCAACTTCCATGGCAATGTTGCTCACGATGGTCTTGTCTATATTCTTTTTCAGTTAATCTTGTGTCTACAAGATGAAATTGACATGTTGGAAAGTATTAATTAATCTAATGGCTTATATTGTCTGATCCATTCACCGCAAAGCCATGACTGTAAAATATAAAAATATTAGTTTCCACTGGTTTAATAAGTTCATCTTTTTTGCAGCTTTTCTTGGGCATCATAATTTGCATGATTTCTTTGCAGATGTACTTTGCTCTTGCTCAAACGCTTGTAGACTTGCCAGCAACAACAAATTTGGCCTTGGACACCCTAAAGGAAATTGCTGCTGAGCGAAGAGGGGAATCATGATTCTGTTGATAGATAAGCTCAAATAACTGGAATCTGTTGGTCAAGTGTGATGCGTATCTCAGATAAATTATTTCAAAGGTGAAAAAGAGAAAAACTGTAAAATCTTTTGGTTTGGAGAACGAGATTGCTTGAAGATGAGTAGAGCAAATCATTGGACAGGAAACTCCAGTTCCGCAGCGCGAAGCGCTTACATATCCAGAACCATGCTGCATAACCAATGATTCGAGCCATATAGCGTCTGGTGTAGCAAGCACACAGCTGGGATAAAGGGTCTATTTGTCAAGCAGTTGTTTCGGAATCATAAATCAACGTGTTTAGAGGTTTTGTTCCAAATTGGTTTTATTACCGTCCAAATGTATTTCTTGGTAGATGTTAAATTCATTCTTACTTGCTCTGAGGTTCCGAAGGGTAGGTTCACACGACTGAATTAGCACCTGATTTGCCTTCACATTCTACCAGCTTGCAATATCCTGGATCAGCAATCAACACAGAAACATATCAGGTTTGAGTTTTCTATTAATTGATGCATTAAAAGCCAGATTCATAATGTTCATCGAGAATGCCTTTTTTCAGTTTCTTGATAACAGTAGATATGTTCACTTGTGCCGATGGGCAACATAATAATCCTGCGACTTGAAGTGCTTGGGTGATTGATCCTAGTAGTTTGCATCTATGATAGTGTCCTAGGGTGTTGCAGTTCTTCGAGGAAATGCCATCTAACGACAGGGGGAGACCAATGCCTCAGCTTCGTGTAACCGATCACCTTGGAACTCTTCAGGTATTCTTGCTATTTCTTAGTATAACAAAGCTTGAGTAACCACCCCTGGTTGACTTAAAGAGTATACATCAATTTTACTTGCTTGACAGGAAAGAAGTGCATGAACTTAATGTGATGTTAATCCACACTGCTCGGAAGAAGACGATTCTGCTGTACAAATTCATGTTATCTCCACAGCTGATGCTTACCTGGATTCATCGGAGGAAATGTATCGACCAACGCTAACTGAAGTTTGGTGAGCATTGGATGATAGAAATTACATTGGAATAATGAACTGGAAATTGTTAGCCTCGGTGTGACAGGTGAGAGACTCTGGATATACCATGGCCAGGGGGTGATGTAACTGAAGCATTTGTCAGATTGAAATGGTCGATGCATCACAACAATAAATCTGACACCACTTTATCAGAGCCTTTCTTTGAAGCTTAGGAATGAATCTATGATTCTTCTCGATCTTGGATCCAAGTTGAGAAGGCGCCGGACCACCAGAGACCCAGAGACCCTTTCACTCGAATCGCAGCTGGAGGATTCTTCACACTCGTTGTTTTTGGCAGGATGCTGCACTCGACGAGTAACGTCAGGAGCAACGATGTGACCACAAGCAATTTGAATTATGGAGATCCTCTATTAAAAAGAAAATAAATAAGCTTATCAGGTCAGAAGAATAAGAATCTAATGTGATTTTAAGTTCTGATACAGAACATTACAAGGAACCGAAAAAATATATATATTCTTTATCGATTGTGGATGATTTGAGCATTTTGATTACCCAGCTTCTCTTTCTTCCTGTCCTGATTCAGCATGTCTCTCTGGTCCCAGAGACCTAATCCAACTATCCGATTCTTTGCACAACAAAGGAACAACGCCTCGCTGGATCCCCATGATCTTGTTCACCCAATTCCAGCATGACTCTCAATCAGCTAAACCCATTATTTTTGTTCATCCTCGGTGCAAGCTCTAAATAAAGATATCGAGTGGTCGGCACTCGACCACATGCAAAGCTGATCCGCGTCCGTCCCACCTGGTACCGGAGCGGGTAGCGACTTCGCCAGCGTAAGTAGAACTATGAGAATCAGGCAAGGGACCCGAATCCAGGCTGGCGGGCGGGCCCCAGCCAGCCGGCCGTTGCATGTGGGTGGGCCCCGGAGCGGTCGCGTTACGCGTCCGCGGGCCGCCCCTCCGTCTCCCTCTGGTCTCTCTATAAAGCCCTCTCTTCTTCCCACCCCTTGGCATTCGAAAGAAGCGAGGAGCGCATAGGAGAAGAGAAGCACATTCTGTGAGGCTCTGCGCGTGCTGCTCTCCTCCGTTTGTGTTCGGGGGCGGGGGGGGATATCCTTGCGCACTTTGGGTTTTCCGGTGTTCTGAAGGCGGAGGGAGATGGCTCGGGTTCCTTCGTTCCTGATGGTCGTCGTGGCCCTCATGTCCGCTATCGTGCTGGTTCCCGCCGTCCGGGCACAGTCTCCGGCGCCGGCGCCGGCGCCTGCTCCCACCAGCGACGGTGAGTCACGCTTCCTTTCTCTTCTCTTGTCCCTCTAAATGTAGGTGTAATCTATCTATGTCCGACTCTTCGATGCGAAAGAACCTTAATACTGTGATGGTGCAGGGGTGGCGATCGACCAAGGGATTGCTTATGTGCTGATGCTGGCTGCCTTACTCCTCACCTATCTCATCCATCCTCTGGATGCATCCTCCGCCTCCGACAAGCTCTTCTGAGTCGACATCCATCCATCCATCCATCCATCCATCCATCCATCCTTCCTCTGAAAAGTCTGAAATGGGCGTGCCTTTTCTTTTCCGTTTTGAGTCGAGATGATGGGGTGTGATTTCATTTGGGCCCCCCATTCTGTTTGGGCTGTGTGGACGAATATGATCTATTCATTATATGATCTATTCTTTTTATTTTATTTTATTCCTTTTACTGGGAGCTTGACGGCTACGCAATGCTTTGTTTGCCGTGGAAGCTGGAAGCAGTCGGGCATACCTGGGACTTCCACGTAGAAAATAAATACTTGGCCAAGGAAACACCAACTCCACCTCCACCGGAAGGCCCTGCACGCAGTCAAAAAAAAAAAAAAAAAAGACCGGGCTGTGTGAGAAAGTCTTCGATACGACTGAGTACGACACTTTCGAAAGAAAATAACCTTATAAGAAAGAAAAAAAAAAGCCCCCTGATCCTTTGACAGCTGATTAGAATTTTCTATCAGCTGATAATATTTTTGAGATCAATGATTATTTTATATAATTTTCTATCGATTGTGGCAAATTTTTAGAATGCAGAACATGATATTTAACATTAGAAATTGTTCAAAACCCAAATTATAGATTGTACAATCTGATCATACTGTTTATCTGATTTTTTATGATTTACAGAATTTTTAATTCAATTTTTTTGGTTGTTTATATTTTAATTCATGAAAAGTAGTGTTGAGATTTTGTAAATCATGCTGTTATTTTATTTAAATGATTATGCATATAAAAATTCATTTTTTTTGAAAATTTTATCAATTATTTGAATTACTGTAGAATTTTAGAAATCTGTGAAAAAGGAATTAAATAGAAAATCAGAATTAAAATTGATCTGACTCAGATCGGATCCGAGTCAGACCAGGCGGTCGGGCTCGATCAGGCCCAACCAACACAGCCAGAAGCCTGGTATAACCCAGGTGAGGTGCAGACCCGACCTGACCAACGGCTCGGTCCGGCGCGACCTTGAGCCTGGGTTCGGGTTCGACTCGAGTCTAGTGGCTCGACTGGACCAGGCCGGTACAGCCTGATCGGCTCGGCGCAGTTATGGGCTAAGCAGCCCGCTGCACGTGGCCCAACTCCGTGTGGCCTACAGGCTACAGCCGAAACGGCGCGGCCCAGGCGCGGCCACTTCGTTCAGCCCAGGCTGCAGACCGCCCCTTGTCCATTGCACGTGCCCTGCGTGTACACTCTATGGGTTGGATTCGGGCTAGGGTTGGCCCAGTAGCCCTGTTTTGGCTTTTTAAAGATTTTGAGCCCAATTAACCCCTAAGTTGAACCTGAATCGAATTGGGTCGACCAATTTTAGCTGATTCAGGTGATTCCGAACCGATTTAGATCGATTCAACATTAACCTAAATTAGACCATAGATGGGAAAAAACAAACAAGTATATGAAATTCAACAAACCAAAATAAAAGCAGGATAAAGAAAGGACACTTTCAGTATTAAAGGAAAAAAAGCAGGAATCAACTTGATTGGTTTAACTTTTAAATCTTCACTATATGATTGGCTAATTGTAAGATTCCAAATAGCAATATATAATCATACAGAATAAGAAACAATTATAACAAGAGAAAAAGAAAAAAAAATCATAGTTCCAGAAACTTATTCTTGCAGAAAGATCAGCTGTATCCCTATTATGTATTAACAAATTCAAACAACACTGCTAACATGCATAATATAGTTTTCCTGAGGGCCATCCACTGCAACACATGTTTTCTGATACACTATCTGATACACAGTTATCAGATACACTATGTTATCTGATACACAGTGATCAGATGTTTTCTGATCAACCCTCAATAAGATCCTCAAAGAAAAACCTTAAACTAAGAAAGGCAGTCTGCTGTAGTAGCATAGAAGACTCATTAGTTGATAAGAAACCTACCTTCGGTAGGGATCATGTGCTATATAGAGCACCATCCAATATTAACCTATAGAACAATGAGAAGAGTAAACTACTTTTACACCTAGAATTAATACTTTGCAATGCCATTCTCTGATAATTTGTTATCATATGGGCCAATTGTTTCCATTTGTCCATTCAGATTTGTTTTTACCTTTGTTAAGTTCAGCCACTAAATTGATGCTTTCATAAAAATTTCAACTACTTGAACCTTATTTTCTTTCAAGACAAATGGTTCTTCTACTGTTGTACAGCTTGGTAGATATCAGAGCTGCAAAAACTTTTGCATCAAAAGATGAATTTAAATTCTTCTGATACCAATTTTCAGTCAACAATATTTAGTTTGTTTCTATTATTTTAACAGTGCTATACTTTTCTTTAAAGGTATTCAGTCGGAACAGAGTTTCAGATATGTTTGTCCAACAGATACCATCAGAAAAAAAGAAGACAATGCAAGCACATTACCTCATAAAAGAATACCTGCCATATATGCCTGTCACCCAGATGTTGCAAGTGTTTGATTCTCCAGCTCCTTGTGTGTGTGCAACCTTGTCCGTAAAGAAGAGAGCAAAGAGATCCATTAAGCCCACAAAATAAATATGCAATCATAAACTTTAAAGAAACCAAATCTTTGAAGAGTTGAAGAACCTAGTTCTTAAAAAAAAAAAAAATTCATTACATCAAAAGGCATACGCTCACACGTAAATTCGAACATGAGAACTATCACTTATGCAATAATGCACTAATCAACCTTGTGTTAATAATGTACTAATCAACCTGGACGTCTCAATAGAACAAGAACCAAATTCTCAAAATATGCCTTGAAATAATGGCAATCTCTTAAAGAAAACTAGAATTTCAACTCCCACCAACCAGAAGAAATATAAGGTGATCAAAATAGCACAAAATTATTCAAGAACACAGAGGCGAAGCGGTTCTTCACAAACTTGTTCTCCTAAGAAAGACAAATAACCTAACAGCTAAATCTAAAAGCACAAATTGGTACCTAAATAGTTTTGGTTCAAGAACATGTACCTAAATAGTTTTGGTTCAAGAACATGTCCTGTAGATGAAGCAGAATCATAATAATTAATTCTAGGCAGGCTTTTCATCGTCCTACACAAATATTTACAAGATAATAGGCATTTGACTCATGTGCTTAACAAAACTTGCGTACCAGAAGCAAAGAACCCTTTCTTTGTTGTCCTGTATCATTTGGGAACCCCAAGATTGCATCACAAAGGATTACACCAATGAACGTCGCTTTGGAAAGCAGAGAAAGATGCTTAGTTTGCACAACCGACTCAACGTAGGGCACCCAGACGAATCAAAACAATCAATTGCGGAGGCAAGAAAAACCCCCCTTAACTTCTTGGACGAAATAGATGAACCAAACCTCTTCTTGAATCTTGGTCAAGGAGATGGCTCCGTCGGCGAAGCCGACCCCAGAATCAGAGGAAGGGAGGCGATGAGGACGAAGAGAGGAGGGAGCAGCGACAGTGGCGTCATAGGAGGAGGAGAGGAAGATGATGATGGAGAAGATTAGTTGGATTATTTATTGCTCAAATATATAGGTTTTTTTTATATAGGTTTTATTCCTCATATATATATATATATATATATATATATATATATATATATATTGGCAGTTTCACACACGCGGCCATGGCGTCAACTGCACCCTCTTGCTCACCGACCGCGGCCAGCTCCTCATCACCAGAGGCTCCAGCGATGGGCGGAGGGGACGGTAGTGACGGGAAGCGAGGGTTCGTCTTCGTCAAGGATTTCCAGGCGGAGGAGGACGGCATCGCGATAGCGGAGGCCAGGTGTCTCGACGCCATCCGATCTGCGCTGGAGAACCTCGAGGACCAGCTCGAGTTCTTCCATGTGAGTTTCACCGCGTTGCTGTTGAATCATCCCTTCTTTTCCCCTTTCTTCTTTGTCGAATTAATTCGTACTGCCGATGTAACCAAAACAGTAAGATTTCTTTGATAATATGATTGGTATCATGTTATGGTTGCCAACGATTAATTTGTGCCTGAACTCTATACATTTCCATTCCTTTCTCATTCACAGAATTAGGTTTTTGGATTTGTACATTGATGAGACTTTGGCATGAAGATTAATCATAAAATTGATTTTTTTTTGTTTATAATGTTGGATTATAGAATGTAACCTTTGATTCATATCACATATTTATTCTGACCTTTGCTTAAAATACTCCATTTGCATGTCTGTGTGCAATCTAGGGATGCCGTTTAAACTTGGAGAAAATCTTGATTGTAGGTAAAGTAAAAGATAAAGGTCGGAAGAAATTGTTTAAAGGACTTAAATTGAGCAATTGCAGCGTGATTTTGTGATATGGATTATGGATTCCACAATTCTATTGGAGTAGGCTAAGGCTAGCTGTAAAGAGGTATTGCATTTTGGCAAAAGATGCCATAAACATATTCTATGGTGCTTCTCTTGTGGGTTCCTCATGTTAATTTTGGTGGAAGCTGTCATATCTGGATCATACAGAAATTTTCTGAAGCTTATAACTTGCTTTCTTTTTTCCCAGTTGTACAGACTCTGATTATTTTAGTACTAGTTGGCACGGTTTGGTTCACGGGTCGATGTCGGGAGTCTCGGGTTGGCTGAGCTGGTTGCTGAGGTCGGTCGGGCCTGTGCGACGAGTGTCAGCGTCGTGATGTTGAGCAGCATCTCTCTGTCTCCAAGTTGGTTGGCGGCTCACTTTCGTACACTGGATGACAACTCCCAGGTCGGAACGCTTGTGGCTCAAGGGTGGCCGTTTTCCTGCAAGAATGACCTTCGTCGGGTGATTCCCGACTTTGGCCCCTCCGACGAGCAAGTCAGTAGTTTTTTTTCTCTTTTTTGGTCCTCTCTCCTGGTCGAATGCCGGCCAGGGGCTTTTATACTACTGTACGAGGGTCGGTAGTACGTGGGTTTGGTGTGGTGGCCGATCCTCGAGGGATGAGACGGTACCTTTGTGCGGCTGCTCGTCCCAGGATGCGCGGAACAGTGCCAGACGGCGCCGTCCCGAGCTTCCGGGACAGGACATACTAAACAACGCCTTGGTACGGATTCTAACTTAGCGCGTGGGGGTGCTCCCCTTGCTGACTCGGTTGTAGTGCGGCGTGGCATTGATTGTGACGTGTCTTGGACCTAAAATATACCTTATCACTCCCCCCCCCCCCCAGTCAAGGAGTGTCGTGGGTTCCCTGCGAGGGGGCGAGAGGCATGCCAGGGTCGGAGTGCTGTGGAGGTATTGGTTGCTTATGAGGGAAAATTGGATTAGCTCGTCGCGAGGTAGTTTGGAGAGGCAGTGTCCCGTGCCTCGGGAAAGGTTGGCTCCGTTGGTCTGGCGGCTGGGACCAGGTGAGATGAGACCAACATGTCATAAGTCGGATAATTGGTTTGGCATGGCTTGGAGTTAGGGCCGGTGAGTTGCAAGTTGGAGATCGAATTGGAGCGACTCGGTAAGAGATTTGACGAGTTGCAAGTCAGAGATCGAGCTGGAGCGTCTCGGTTAGAGATTTAACGAGTCACAAGTCTGAGATCGAGCTGGAGCGACTCGGTAGGAGATTGGCGAGTCGCAAGTCGAGGATCAAGCTGGAGCGACTCGGTTAAAGACTGGGCCTGTGGGCCAAGTGACTGATCTAGGACTCAGGTTTTGGTGCCAGCGGGTCGCAAGTCGGGAACCGATCTGGAGCGACCTGGGGCAGGGGCTGGACCTGTGGGCCGAGTGACTGGACTCGGGCTCAGGTTTGGTGCCGGCGAGTCGTAAGTCGGGAATCGATCTGGAGCGACCCGATTAGAGATTTGGCGAGTCACAAGTCAAGGATCGAGTTGGAGCGACTCGGTAGGAGGTTGGCAAGTCACAAGTCAAGGATTGAGCTGGAGCGGCTCAGTTAAAGACTGGGCCTGTGGGCCGAGTGATTGATCTCGGACTCAGGTTTTGGTGCCGACGGGTCGCAAGTCGGGAACCGATCTGGAGTGACTCGGGCAGCGACTGGACTTGTAGGCCGAGTGATTGGACTCGGGCTTAGGTTTGGTGCTGGCGAGTCGCAAGTCAGGAACCGATCTGGAGCGACCCAGTTTGAGATTTGGCGAGTCAAAAGTCGAGGATCGAGCTAGAGTGACTCGGTTAAAGACTGGGCCTGTGGGCCGAGTGACTGATCTCGGACTCAAGTTTTGGTGCCGGCGGGTTGCAAGTCGGGAATCGATCTGGAGCGACCATGGGCAGGGGCTGGACCTGTGGGCCGAGTGATTGAACTCGAGCTCAGGTTTAGTGCTAGCGAGTCGTAAGTCGGGAACCGATTTGGAGTGACCCGGGCGAAGTTTGGACCTATGGGCCGAGTGACTGAACTCGGGCTTAGGTTTTGGTGCCGGCGGGTCGCAAGTCGGGAATCAATCTAGAGCGACCCGGTTAGGGGCTGGACCTGTGGGCTGAGCGACTGAACTCGGGCTCAGGTTTGGTGCCGGTGAGTCGTAAGTCGGGAACCGATCTGGAGCGACCTGGGCGAGGTTTGGACTTGTGGGCCGAGTGACTAATCTTGAGCTCAGGTTTGGTGTCGACGAGTCACAAGTCGGGAACCGATCTGGAGCGACCCGGGCGAGGTTTGGACGTGTGGGTCAAGTGAAGGTTGGGTGGCGTCGTTAGGTGACGCGCCGAATTTTGCCCGGACGCCATCGTGCCATGTGGCGAGCCAAGTGGAGTGGCACGGGACTTGGCGGAAAAATTTTTGTTTCAAATGGCCTCCGGCGGGAGATTTCGGGTGATGAGGCGCCTCTGGCGGGAGCTCCGAGGCCGGCGAATTTGGCGAATCCGAGGGGTTATGATGGGTTTTAAATGTTGCGACCATCTTTTTCCTCGGGAAGCCCAATCATCGTCTCGCAGTGGAGTAGCCTACCCTTTATAAGCCCCTTCCAAAGCAGTTGCCATCACTTTTGCTTCCGTCCTTCATCCCGCGCCCCAGCTTCTTTCTTCCAACCTTGAGGTTGGGATGTCTCTGTCTTCATCTTCGTCTTCCTCCTCTTCATCTTCTTCCTCTGGGGGCCCGCGAGCTGAAGTCGTCAGTGTGTCCTCCGGTAGTGCTCCCTCAGAGGCCATAGGGAGCTCTGCCGCGCTTGAAACTCTTAAGTCGTGGCACGATGTGGACTCGGTGGTGACCGAGGACCTTTTGAGGGTACTCCAGGATCATTATCGCATCCCGGAGTGCTATGGCGTTCACGCCCCTCGGCCTGGACAATAGCCATACGATCAGTTTCCCAATGGGTTTGGGCTGACCGTAGGGGCCTTTTGTTAGGAACGGGGTTGGCACTAAGAGGGGGGATGAATTAGTGCAGCGGATAAAAACATCGGTTTTAAAAAATCTTTCGTACGATAAAATCCGAACTCGGAAATGCTTAACTTGAAACACGTGTTCGTAAATGTATTGAAGGCAATAAGCTATTAAAGAGGTTTGCAGTAAAGATAAATTGTTCAAAGTAAAATGCAAACCAGATTTTAGAGTGGTTTGGTCATCGTGACCTACATCGACTTCGCCGATTCCTCTTCCATCGAGGCCACCGGCATCCACTATCGATCTTCCTTTAATAGGCGAAGATCAACCTTCTTCTTACACCCCTCTTCTCCTTTTCACAGGTTTAGGAGATAACCCTTACGAGCACTCACTCCTCTCTTACAGAATTCTAAACTTAGAGTGGAGGAGAGAATTTCTAAAGAGATTCCTACAGCTTTTTTCTACTTTTAAACTCTTTGTGCTTGTGTATATTAACCAGGGATGAGAGGGGTATTTATAGGCTTCAAGTTGATTCAAACTTGGAACCTAAAAACATCTCATCCCGGGTTTCTCGGGCACGGGCGGTACCACCACCAGTGTCAGTCTTACTCAAGGCAGTACCACCGCCTGGGAGGCTGTGCTGGGCGGTACCACTACCTGACACAATCTCAGAGACTGTGCCACGACGATGTCACCTCTTGGGGCACTGTTTGAGCCTTTTCATTGGACCCAACACAGTCTTTATATGGGCCTAGCTTGCCCCTAATTGGGTTGGCCCAAATCCAAACCCAATTACATGCTAACTACGATTCCTAAGACATTTGCTAACCTAAACAAGTCCCTATATCTTGGTTTCTTCTGGCAAGCTTCCGGCGAACTTCCAACGATCTCTCGACAATGTTCTGGCGGACTCCTGGCAAGCTCCTAGACTTCACGACGATCTTCTTGGCGAGTTCCGATGAGCTTCTTTGGTAAGCTCTGAGACTTCTCGGCTGGTTCCGATAGAACTTCCGACGAACGTCTGGACTTCCGACGAACTCTCGAACTCCCAACGAAATCGTGTCCTTGACTCCGGGACTTTATTTTGCTTCATGCCTTGCTATCGTAGTTAATCCTGCACATGTAAAACACACTTCGATCTAGATAATTAATACTAAGCATTAATCATGTTGTCCGGCATGTTATTGGTCCCTCGATGCTTTGTCCGATTCTTCGGCGCATCGTCCTCTCTTGCGGCCTATTGCCCAATCGGCCAATTGACTCCGTAACTCCGATACCCTTGGCACAATATCCGCTCTTCTTGGCCCGATGCTCGAATCCAAGGCCTGAAGCATTCTGTTGGTACGTCGATCGATCCTCCGGCCCGACGTCCAATCTTTTGACATGTTTTCCCCCAGCACAACATGATTCTTCCTGCTTTAATTATCTCATCCTGATTGAAGCATCCTGCGTCACTTAAAACGCAGATTAAATCATAAACACTATCAATTGGTTTCATCATCAAAATCCGAGATTCAACACCTTTGAGGTGGGGCTGCGGTTCCCGCCGCACCCGGTCATCGGGGAGTGCCTCCATAACTGGGGCATATCGCCGTCCCAGATGGCGCCAAACTCTTGGCGCAATATGGTGGCCTACTGGGGCATAACGAGAACTACATTGTCGGCGGGAACTACATTCGACAGCCACCAAGGGTATTTCACCTCAGTAATGAATCCCGCTTCTTTAAGGCGGTCAACCTCGTCGCTGATCGCCTTTTGTTGGCGGGAGCAAACTTCTTTGGTCTTTGCCTCACCGGTCAAGTCTCGCAAGAGACCCTTCTCCCTGATTTGGAGGAAGATCTCGGTACGAGATGTGTTCAGAGGGAGAGGCAGGGACCTCGGGAGCAGTAGCTCTTGTCGGTCGGGCCTCCGGCGGGGTTGCACCGGGGCTGCTGAGGTCGTTCCCCGGGATTGTTCCGCCCTTGGCCTCTTCCCATCCATGCGCTTTCCTGCCACTATAGCTTCGGTGGCTATGTACTGGTTGGCGCGCTGGAGCATCTCGGGGATGGTTACTGACGGCTTCTCGATCAGCGACCAGAAGAACCTTGAAGGCTTCAAGCCCATCAGAAACGCCTGCATGATTAAAGAAGGATGAGCGTTCGGAAATCCCCAGATTTCAGAGGTGAAACGTGCCACAAATTGAGAGAGCGGCTCGTCTTCGCTCTGGGATAACGCGAGCAAGGTGGCCATGGAAGGCCGGGGTCGCACGCTAGCAAGGAAATTCTGCTCGAACTCCCTAGCGAGTTGATCGAAAGACGAGACCGAGGACCAGCGTAGCCGACTGAACCACGCTCGTGCCGGTCCCCTGAAGGTGGTCGGGAATGCCCGACACATCAGCGTATTAGAGGTGCCATAGAGGGCCATCTGCGCCCGAAACGCGGTGACGTGCTCTGTGGGATCAGAGCCGTTATTGTACGTCTCCAATGCCGGCAGTCTAAAGTTGAGTGGTACCGGCTTGTCCTGTACTTCCTAAGCAAAGGGGGATCCGCTCGAGCTGCCTTTGTTCGACTCGCTCCGCGACTTCTGGAACTCGCGTTGGAACTCATCCAGGCGTTGGTTGACTTGGGACAGCTGGATCCTAAACGAGTCATCCGTCGAGTCGGACGATATGGTGTCAGGCTCGGAGCGAGGCAATGTGATTCGGCAGGGTGCGGGTATGCTCTGCTCGAGCAGACCTCTCAGGTCCGTCGTTTGCTCTCGGGCTTCTCCCATCCCGACCTGCTCCCTGCTCGACCTTTGCCGGGTCGGGTCGGTCGGGGGAGCTGCTAGTCGCACAATCTAGGGAATGAGTGGGACGAGCGTCTGCATCATCCCCGCCATTGCTTGTACTTGCTTGGTCAGGTTGAGGAACGCCTCGGGCGACACGGCCGAGGGTCCTGTGGTAAGTCCGGGGGGCGACAACCCTAGGTCGTTGAACAGGCTCCAGTAGCGATCTGGCGTCGAGGCCGGGATCCCCCTATCTCTGAGGACGGGGAGGGACTGATCTTCGGGCCCAACAGAGGGGTGACCGGTCGATGGTTCTCCTTCGGGGAGATGAGTCAGCATGGTTTGGTTCACGGGTCGATGTCGGGAGTCTCAGGTCGACTGATCTAGTTGGCGAGGTCGGTCGGGCCCGTGCGACGAGTGTCGACGCCTTGATGTCGAGCAGCGTCTCTCTGTCTCCAAGCTGGTTGGCGGCTCGCCTTCGTACACTGGATGGCAACTCCCAGGTCGGAACGCTCGTGGCTCGAGGGTGGTCGCTTTCATGCAAGAATGACTTTCGTCGGGTGATTTCCGACTTTAGCCCCTTCGACGAGCAAGTCAGTAGTTGTTTTTCTCTTTTTTTGTCCTCTCTGCTGGTCGGATGCCGACCAAGGGCTTTTATACTACTGTACGAGGGTCAGTCATACGCGGATTTGGTGTGATGGCCGATCCTCGAGGGATGAGACGGTACCTTTGTGTGGCCATCGTCCCGGGACGTGTGGAACGGCGCCATACGACACCGTCCCGAGCTTCCGGGACGGGACATACCAAACAACGCCTTGGTACGTTTTCTGACTTAGCGCGTGGGGGTGCTCCTATTGCTAACTCGGCTGTGCGCGGTGTGGCATCGATTGTGACGTGTCTTGAACCCAAAATATACCTTATCACTAGTAATGGATATACACCATGTTTCAGGTTTTGGTTGATTCCCCAGCTTCCTGTATCTTGAGCAACAGTAACCCTTTTGAATTGCCCCTTGCCGGAGACTTTCTTACCTGTTTTCGAAAAGTTCTGGTGTCGCTGCTAGCTCGTATGAGCTTAAACAGCAACAAAATAAGAGATCTTTACTTCTGAAATTGTCTTGTAGACTGTCAAGGCAATATTGGTTCAATGTGGGGTTTGGTGATCAGGTCTAGGCAAGTGGTGGATTTCAAGATTCTACTGGCCATTCATGAAGCCTCTTGGCATGTTTTGCAGCACGCACAAATGAAAAGCTCGAAGAAGATGGTGCTATTATCTATTTATGTTTGTATATTTGTAAGGTAGAATAACATTAACGATAAGATACTTATTTTTCCTTTGCTAGATCCTATTTGGTTCGTTTACTCGTGAATCAACTATATAGGTAATCAATCATAGCTACCTTTCAGCGGCATCTGCATAGTTATTATGTGATTACACCCCAAATAGTTGGGAAATACTGTCAGATTGAGAGCAAAAGTTCAGATCACTGCCATGCTAGTTAGTTATGAGTGCAGGAGCAGAGAATGGTAGCACTTAAATGAAGTGCAGGATTAGGCCTTTATACAGAAACATCTTCTATTTGCTAGTGTTTATGGTTGCTTATCGCACTATCTTTTTCACTTGATCTACATTGAATCTTCAGATTGGCTTTTCTATAATATGAACATACTAAGATCCAGTCAACATGTACATTTTACTCTACAGGCTATAAAATCACAACAGCGAGCTGAACGAGATGCTGCTATGGTGCGGTTGGGACAGAGTCGCAACATTCTTTCTAGGAGATTGGCTGAACACCAGGGAAAGAAGTACATAGTCATTGAAATGGCATAGGTAAGAATTTGGAAGATCATGAAGGCAACAGGCCTAGTATGTAAATACGGATGCTCGTATCGAGCTTCACTATAGCCAAAAGGTCATTCAGGTCGATGAGGATACACTGTTTCAGAAAATGCTGCCGCATTTGCCGTAAGTGTGCTTGCTCTTCTGCAGCTCGATCAAGATGCATTTACGTTTAAGGAAGAGAAATGAAAGAACTTTTTCTTGGTCGTGTCGATTCTTCTAGGAGCAGCCGGTTGAAGCATCTCGATGTTCTATCGGCGAGGGGCTGCTCTTTCTAACTGATGCTTGTACAGTTTGTTTGAAATGGTTAGGAAGATAGTTTTACCAAATAATTTTGAGTAAATTTCCCAAAAATATTTATCCCCCTTCATAAGTTGAAATTTTGCCCAAAAAGTACTTTTGAAGTGGTCATGACTAGTTTGTCTGTACATAAATACAGTCTGAGTGGTTGCTTACGACAAGTAGTTTGTGCTACTTTGGATTACTATGGATGTATGAGGTTAAATTACAATCCTGAAATAGATCTGTATGCTTGTCAGTTTCCTTTTCAGGGTTCAGTAATCCCTTGTGTTTCTTAGACTCAAGAAAATAGTTACCAGTTAATGGGATTTCTCTCAAGTTCTTCTTGGAGCCTTGTTCATTTTCTTCAGTATTCTACAGTGGAGACTATGCTAGTGTTGTAAGGCTATTGGTGGGCCAAGTTTAAGTAGGCCCAAACCGACTCGAATCGACTCGACGAACCTCGAATGGTGTTCTGGCAGTTGGGCCTCACAAAATCGCCAAAAAGAAAAATCCCAATCCAAGGTTGGACATCTGCTTAATGTTGACTTGTGGGAAGTCTGATGGCTACACGGACAGAATCTAAGCGGGTCCAATGTCAGATCCAACAACTAGCCACTGTCAGATTAGAATGCTCTCACTTGGCCTTGTGCACCAACTCCCCTTCTGTGATATAAAGAATACTGAGGGAGAGAGAGGCTCGATGGGTACGAAGCGTAGAAGGCTTCCACTGTGATGATGCGCTGAGGAGCTCAGTTCCTGGCAACTCCTTTAACCAGTGCAGTAAAAGCCTGACTCCGGGGAATTTTTAAGTGTTCTCATTGGTCCTGAACATTAATTACTCTTTGCTTGGACTTCCAGATCCAAATTGCCGATTGAATGTTAGATATCAAGAAACTTAGATGGCAAGAAGGATGTGTCGCTGCATATGTTACACATGCAGATTAAATGTGTGGTTCTATAGCAAAGGCTCTAATTATGTGCTATGGCAGCGGCTTAAATGAAATCGGTACTGCGGTGGTTTGATCTGCTGGTCCTTCGAGCTGACATGTTGTGGCACGTAAATCGAGGTTGATGGAGGAATCTATTGATTCATACAAGAAACGGCGCTTGGGATATATGGCGGCACATACAACCATGCCCAGAGACTCGGCCTAAGTTGATGATGATGATGACGATGATGAGGGCCTTGTGCTCCTCTTCTTCACCTGAAACCGAGGGGTAGGTGAAACCCTTTCGGCTCATATCGCCATCTTCTTCCTTACCAAACCTTCAAGAGAGAGAGAGAGAGAGTTTTGGAAGAAGGGCTTCGATGGAGACTGGTTCTTCCTGCATGGATCACGTGTGGGTTGAGACAACGACGGTGTGATAGATAGACAGATAGATCTGAAGGTCAGGTCGCTATCAGATCGGATCCATCTAGGATCCAAGTCCGATAGGCTTCCATGATTGGCTCCATGTCAAGCTTCAAGATGTGGAAGAATACATGGATACTGTCACACTGGATCAGGCTGTGACTCATTTTTGAGTTCTTTGATGCATGGCAGGTTGAGCACCCCAAAGCTAAACCTATCACCTAACAGTCTATCTCAAAAGACTCAGACCTCCACAAGTAGCTCCTTAGATTAGCCTCCCGTGGAGCCAATCTTATCCCTGTCTTACCCCAAACATACTCGTAGGGGTATATCAGAGAGAGAGAGAGAGAGAGAGAGAGAGAGTAGCTCACCATCAGCAACAAAGGAAAGGCTGCGGTGTCTGGGTGTTCGCCCTTTACACCTGCTGCTTGAATCTGCACATAGTAGGAGGACATGCAAGAACCCAGTAATCTATCTTGAATCCGGAAGTGTGAATAGATGGGGATGCATGGTGGGGAGGAAGGCGACAAACCGAAGAAAAGATCAGGGCACTTTGGCTTTGGACTCTGCTGCTTGTTCTTCTGTCCAAAGAAAGGGTTTGGGGGGCAGCTAGCTCAGCCATCAGGGATTCAAGCATGGCAGCCCTACAATGGTAGGGTGGCAGTGTCAGCCACAGGAGTCAAAGTTGAAATGGCATTACTACTGCGCCAGCTCTTTTTATCCTGTCCTTTTAGTCTATGTTTAGAGTCTCTTAAGCTTTAAAGTAAGAGATCTCGAACTCCACATTACTAGTTCCATGTAGATTCCTTGTGGTGTACGACCAAGAACAGTCCAAATAGCATACAGGACCAACATGAACTTTTTCCATGCGGTCGCTACCTGTTTTCTTCTTTAAATCTAATCCATGTTTGTCTTCACATCAGTAGAAGCTTGCATCTGCACTTGCATGCCTGTTTGACTCTCAAGTAGCATCAAACTGCCTTGATATGTAGGAAGACATGGAGCTTCTGTAGTTTACTATAACAGCAATCAACTTTGACTCTCTCAGTCAGCTGCCAACTATCCCCTTCAACATTTTAGATTAGAGAACTTGATTCAATGGCTTGAATGAAAACTCCATCATGTTATCTCTCACTCTTCCTTTTTCCCCCTTTTGTCACAGAAGAAGAAGAAGAAGGAGAGACAAGTAATTCATTGCTATATCCATTCAATCATTTAATCTCTAATAGCATCTTTTCTTTAGTGTTCATCATTGTCTCTAATGCAGAGCTTGTTGCCTTGTAGATTTCTGTCACTTGTTGGTACCAATGGCCATGCTCTAATGGAAGGACAACACAAATAGGGTCCAAAGGACCACAAATGTGTCCATGGTCCCCAAGTTCTTCATACAGTTCATGCTTTCAACGAGACCAGCATGTGTGTTGATTATGAAGAACAAACAGTGTCCCAAACCTTGTTTTGATGTAAAATTTTATGTGTTTTATAATTGCTAATGGACAAATCAATCACAACAAAGACCAGCTATCTAAAAAAAAAATGGAGTTATTATTGCAAATGGACTCGCATTGATTGGGTGGCCTAAATGATTTGTCTGTTTTCATTGACATAGATACAAGTGATCATGTGGTAGAAGCAATGTTGCCGAGTATCTGTGACAGACAAAGTAAATTTCTTTGTATACCACAAGTTGTAATGGACATCTCAATCAAAACAAAAAAGAACGGTTAGTTGATTGATGACGATCAACAACAGATCCTACAAGGCTGCAATGGCTATGAACAGATCAATCTGCGCTGAAACCAAACACTTCAGCTTTAGCAGAGTAGTGAAAGTAGTAGAAATGCTGGTGAATGCATATGAGCATCCTTTCAAGTCCAATCTGGAAAATGCCAAGTTACTGAATACTCTAATACATCTGCCACACAAAAAAAGGAGAGAATACTGTTCAAGGTTTTAGCAATTCCAAGCTGTCTGGAGCAAACAATTGCTTCAACTTAGTCTAATGATTCTTATTTTTGACTCTTCTGCTGGACAGTATCTTTCAAGGAGTATGCACTCATCATTTAGCAACATTCAGAGACAGTTATCCTGCCATGCTTCCTCCGGTCAACCAGCATGGCTACTTCTTTTGGGAACACAAGGACGTTTTTACCTCACCCAAGCTGCTCAAATGATTCAGGTTTGGAGCCTGAGCTGTCGAAAACCATGGTCTTCTCATCCTTAACCAAGACACATGTGATGTTCCTGATAGAAAGAAGTGCAAGTCACAGAAGCAGGACAAGCTTCAGCCTGAGAATAGCATCATCTCATGATTAGTGTGTGGCATGAAAAGGTTTTGCACAGTGAGCCAGCCACTGACACAGCTATGCATGCTCAACAATAACCCATCACACTCCTTGGAGAATGCCAGCATCCTCTATTTTGTATTGCTACTCCAAACCACTCAGCCACTGGAGAAGGGGAACCACCATGGCTGTCTACTGCCGGAATGGAAGCTTCATCATGGCACTGAAGCAGTGAGGTCCGTTCTATGTCACATAACTCGACTTCAATCAGTCAAAAGGTCATCGAAAGCCAGGATGTCCCAATGATCAGAAAACTCCAAACATGGATCTCACACAAAAAGTCCCATTGCTTTCCACTTGATTCCCAAGTAACAGTTCCATGGAGTAGACCTCACGCTTCGTTTTCTTCCTTGCTTCTCGTAGACTTGTTCATGACAGAAATAAGTCCATCTATGATGAGCACCACAGGAGTAGAAATAGATGCGACACACCAATCCAAGAAAACAAAAGACAATAGAGAAGAGAACATGTCATGCTTGTGCTTTTGCATATTCTTTTCTTTATGATCTCGATTATCTATTTCTTACATCGACTTAAAATCCTGTACTACCTTCTTTTGATGTAGAATGCTAATAATATATATATATATATATAACAGTGCCGAGCACTAATCTCATTCTGAGGGACCCACTGAGTCGGCGTAACCTGCGAGAAGGCGGTCCGGCCCGAGTCACACCGGAAAATAACCGCACGCGAGATATCGCTCGCATCTGAAACTGCCGCGTGTCCAAAGTCGTTATGATCAAAGGACCACACGCTCAAACTTCTTCTTAATTATTATTTTACACTAATTAAAATAAAGGGGGAAAAAAAATCCAAGAAAAGTTCGACGAGTCCGTTCCGACGCCGTTTAGGACGGAGATAGTTTTGGACCGTTAGAGATATAAAAGAAAAAGAGTAGAGCGACAAAATCGGCCGATGAATCGGCGTGCGGCGACGGAAGCGTCTCCGAAGACTCGCGCTTAGATGGCGGGGAGGGGTTCGATCGGGAACAGGTCGCCGATGCCCTCGAAAAACTCGTCCGCCCCTTGCCACGTCGACGTCGATGCGTGGAGGTCGACGTCGTCGAGCCCCGAGCCGAGAAGGAAGGCGTCGCTCACGTCCTCCGCTAGGTAGCCGATTGGGGAAGGGTCGTCGTCGAAGAAGCCGAGCACGCCGTCGAAAAGCGACTCCTCGTCGTCCAGGGGAAGAAACCCGCCGAGCTGTACCGACGGGCTGGTCACGTCGCCCTTCTCGTCGCCAACCGCCGCCGGGGGTTTCGGCTTCTCCGCCGAGTCGGTGGGCTTGGCGAAGGAGGATGATAGCCCGCGGAGGACGGAGGTCGGGGAGGAGAGGTTGTGTGACTCCTCGGCGGACTCGTATCCGCCAGATACGGAGGTGAGGTTGTTGTCGGACAGGTTCCTCTTCGGTGGAGGAGGAGGAGGAGGCATGTGGATCGTGGCGGCGGCGGCGGCGGTGGCAGTGGGGCGGGCGAAGTTGGTGGTGGCGTCGGGACCGCGGAGCTGGATGGCGGCGGAGTCGTAGACCTTGGCGGCCTCCTCGGCGGTGTTGAACGTGCCGAGCCACACTCGGACTCGCCGAAAGGGGTCGCGAATCTCCGCCGCGTACTTCCCCCACGGCCTCCGCCGGACGCCCCGGAACCTCTGCACGCTCCCATCGCCACTCGCGGCCGCGAACGGGCCGCCCTTGCGCTTCTTGACGGCTCCGCCGCCCTTGGCGGCCTTGCTCTTCCCCGCCTCCGCCACGGCCTGGGCTCCGCCGCGGTCGGGGCGCGCCTCGAACCGTACCTCCTGGACGTACCGCCGCACGCGGCGGCGGGAGTGACAGCACTCACTTTCGTCGCCGGAGGAGTCAGTGGCGTCATAGTCGTCGCAGAAGACGCGCACCGTGTGCGGCCGCGCCGACAGGGGTTTCGTCGTCACCACGACGTGCTCCGTCCGCTTCACGGGCACCAGGAACGTAGCGTCCATCAGATTCATTCCTCAAACTCTATCCTATTCGCATTTGCTCTCCTTCCCTGCACCCAACGCAACAACATGAATCCAACCAACCGTAAAAACCTTCAAGAAAGAGCCGAAACGAAACCAGATATGGCATAAACGCATCCCTCCATATCCATATCCACATCCCCCAGCAGATAAAACAGAGTCAAAGCGGATAAGAGGCGTTCTGCCAATAACAACACACCACCAAATCTTCGCGGATTCTAATCCAAGAACACTTGGGAGTCGAAAGGAGACAGATTTCAAGGAGAAAGCTCGAGAGGACAACAGAACAGCATCTACCTCGCCAAGGTGAAAGAAACTCCAGCAAGCGAGCACAGAGTACTTGAATCCCAGAGCCGCAGGAGCAAGGACAGAGGGTTCTAGTCTTGAGAAACCTCTGCTCTCCGTAGAACAACACAACAGCACATAAGAGGACGGGAAAGAAGAGAGCGCGAGCGACAGCAGCAAAACAAGAACAGAGAACAGCAGAAAAGTTAAGAGAGCGGAGAGTCCCGCCCACGGGAGAGATGAGAGGAGATGCTTTTGATTGAGAGTGATGTTATGAGGCTTTTGCGCCGCGGAGAGGCAGAGGAGGAGGAGGAGGAGGAGGCGGAGTCGCAGTTTTATAGGATCCGTAAAAGGAGCCGAACACGGAAGCTCGGCACCCGAGTCGAGGATTCCTTTTCCTTTTTTCTTACTTTTTCTATTTTAATTTCCCTTTTTTCCCCCCACAAAATTTACTAATTACAACAAAAATGAAAATTAATCTCTTCCCCTTCCGTCAGCGGCCACATCATCCCAAGCCGACCGATGAGACGTGGGTCCCGATGCCTCAACCAATAGGAGACCTAACCGGACGCTGACTCGGACGTAGGCAATGACGCGGCTCAACGGATCGCGAATGTGCAGAGAGACGCACCCAAACCAGCAAACACCGGTGCGATGCGAGGCGACGCCTTAAATTATAGTTACCGCCGGTTGGCACCCATCCCCGCACCGCACACCGCTCTGTATCCGTTAAATTATCTTTTCGCGCTCTTCCTCGGTATCCCGCCCTGGTGGTCGTCTCACCGACATGTTCAACGCACCCAACCCCCTCCTCACTTAAAATTCAAAGACTTCGTTTCTCTCCGGAGGGCTTCTTGGTAACTTCAAAAGTCATTTCTTTTTATTTCGAATCGAGTTTTGGATCTCTACCCCTCCAAAATATCGTCAAAATTTTAAATAATAGCCACATCTCCCATGAATTAAAAATAATTTCTTTACGATTTTAGAGTGATAAATACGAAACATATATTAAGAGGATGTCTAGGGACGTATATGCAAATTTTGCAATCACGGCGGTGATTGGACCGCCAAAGACCCAGAGCAGATCTACGCCGTCCGTTACGAGGCCATCTCCTTGGGATCCACCGCAGAAACGGATCACGATGCGACCCACGCAGTTGCCGCGTCGGCCGTGGACGTGTGTTCGGATGCACAGAGAGAAGACCGGCTTGACGAACTCTAAAGCGCCTCCATCTCTGGTTTCAGCGTCCCAGCGAGTGAGGTGAAAGGAACGGGACGAACGAGGAAGAGAACATTCCCCCTCTCTCATCTCTTTCCTTTCTTGCGATGCTTCGAGACGACGCGTGCAACAAAAGGAGTCGACTCCACTTTGTTTTCTGTTCCCTTCACCCTCGTTCTGTGACTGCTGTTACATCTATCATGTCTTTTAAGCCTCAAAATTGTCATTATTTCGTAATCTAATAGTGCTACAAGTGTTATTATGTATATCCGAGGCATAAACTGTGTGTTCATTGGTGCAACATAGCACTATGGAGGTGTGTATGTGCGTGCTCGAGAAGGTGACGGAGTACATGAAGCCAAAGCGAGGAAGCCGAGGAAGAAAGCGAGACTGTGGGAGAGAGAGAGAGGTTAACTATGGGACAAAAAGGAGTGGGAGTTGGTCCGATCCCACACACCAGTGGCCATGTTTTGTGGCCGAAGCAGCTCTTATTTCTACTAGGGCAAGTCCCCATGTACCGGATAAAGAGCATAAGAAACCAATGGAGCATCCAACTCCTACATCTTCTTCTTCTTCTTCTTCTTCTTCTTCAACCAAGATGTCCTGTTTTGTATTGCACCAAACACTTCAAATATTGTTTGAAACACATAAGTTAACATGGACAAAGCTTCGTAATGTATCTTATATTTTTATTATTGGTAATCCAATTCGAAATGTTGATTGTTAAAATTAGCCTCATAATTCATTGAGCATTGGTTGGTCGCACACATTAGAAAAAAGTTTTTTTTTTCTTCCTTAATTGAAATAATAATAATAATATCTTGAATGCTGTATTGCAGTGTGGTGTCTAGAAATGAAACTTAAAAGTAGGTCAAATCCTACTTCTAAGTTTTGGGAGCTTAAAACAATTAATTGATTGATTAATTAATGTTGTTGTATTGAATAGTAAGAACGGATAATACATGCATCGGAAATGGCAAATATGTATGAGAAAACGGACAGAATTAAGTAACCAGCACTCACGTGCTAGAGGACGTGGATTCGAGTCAGCGGCACGTGCCACTCGTTCGCTGCACGTACTATAGTTTTGGCACATCTCCTCCATTTACGTGAGGCATGAATACAATCGTATTCTGTACGTACACAGACAGAGTACGTGGCCGAGGCTGGTCTGTGCATATATATGATTATTAGGGCATACCACAGAGAGTTAAGTATAGGAATCGCTGACCGAACAATTGGCCACGACGTCACCATTACGGTACGTCACATGAGAATATACTCGTCCAGAATGTTATTGTGCTACTCTACTCCCCACGGAATACAAAGTCAAAGCTAACGGTCAATTATTACCGTTAGGTCAACTCTGCAATACAAAGTTGGAGCGATATGAAGGTGATGGGGTGGGGAGGTCTATATATATATATATATATATATATATATATATATATATATATAATTTGTATAGTTAAAAATTAATTTTTGTTAAGCAAAGGGTAAGTGATATGGTAGAATCGGAGCTTAGCACCTTATAATAAATTGTCAAGATTTTTATAAATTTAGTTAGTAATTTTTAACATTTGATAAGAAGGGTTATCATATCACTACGTGCAAAAATATATCAGATGATGTTTTAAGCTCTCAACCTTTCATAAATTAGTCTCGTACAATACAATAAAATATGTCGAATAAGATTTTAAATTTATAATATTTAATAAATCGATTTAGTACTATGATGAATAGATATATCGTGGTTGATGAGTCAGCATGGCTTGGTCCACGAGTCGATGTTGGGAGCCTTCTGTCAACTGAGCTGGATGACGAGGTGGCCGTACCCTCGGGATGATGAGGTGGCCGTACCCTCGGGAAGGGGTGCTTATCAATGTTTGTCGGTCTCCGGGTCGGTTGGTAGCTCGCCCTTGGGCGTTGGATGGCAACCCCTGGGTTGAGATGCTCATGGCTCGTGGGTGGTCGTTCGCCTGCAAAAATGGCATTTGTCGGATGGTCCTCGACCTTGGCCCCTCCGACAAGCAAGTCAGTAGTGGGTTGAATTACTTTTTTTGCCTCCCCTGGTTGGATGCCGACCAGAGGCTTTTATACTATTGTACGAGGGTCGGTTGCACGTGGGTTCAATGTGGCTGCTGATCCTCGAGGGATGGGATGACACTTTTGATTGGTCGTCGTCTCGGGACATGCAGAGCAACATCAGATGGTACCGCCTCGAGCTCTTAGGACAGGACATGTCGAATAGCATCTCGGTACGGATTTTAACTTGGCGTGTGGCATCGACTGTGACATGTCTTAGGCCTAAAATACGCCTTATCAAGTACATCATCCTTAAACCAATATTTTAGATATTAAGTTGTATCCATTCTCATTTCGAACGCTCAATATTTAGTAACAGAGTCTAATACATCACAAATATTAAGTTGGAGCGATATGAAGGTGATGGGGAGGTCTATATATATATATATATATATATATATATATATATATATATATATATATATATATATATATATATATATATATATATATTGAAAATTAAAAATTAATTTTTGTTAAGCAAAGGGTAAGTGATATGGTATAATTCGAGCTTAGCACCTTATAATAAATCGTCAAGATTTTTATAAATTTAGTTAGTAATTTTTAACATTTGATAAGAAGGGTTATCATATCACTATGTGTAAAAATATATCAGATGATGTTTTAAGCTCTCAACCTTTGATAAGTTAGTCTCGTACGATATAATAAAATATATCGAATAAGATTTTAAATTCTTAATATTTGATAAATTGATTTAGTACATCATCTTCAAACAAATATTTTAGATGTTAAGTTGTATCCATCGAGATTTCGAACCCTCCATATTTAGTAACAGAGTCTAATACACCACAAATATCGAACCAGTGTTTAGAATGTAAAATATATCAGATAAGATTTTGAGCCTTCAACCTTTGATAAGGATACTTTAGATTTCAAGCTTTCAATCTTTGGTAAGAGGGTGTTTATAGAGATTTAGAATCCTAGACCAGTATTTAAGATGTATAATTAAAAGATGGATTCAACCAATAAATCCGCATGACAAAGGCAAAAAGATCTCCATATGAAACGTTGGATGAGATAAAAAAATCAACCAAATAGAAGCAATGGAGAGTCCGAGATGGTATCTTCACTTTGCTACTCGGGAAACGCAACCCATGTCCGAGAGAGAAAGGATTTCATCCCAAGGCATGGTCAACCAAGTTAAACAAAGGGGGTGGGGGAGGGGGTGCAATGAAATGTGAGGCACGTGTGCATGCACTCCTCTTGCATCTCCCTCGCGCCCTCCAGGAAGGCTCCATGTTCTTGAGCTCCAAGGCATTCCTTCTTTCCCGGTGAAAGGCTACCCAAAAAGCAAGAGGCTGAGGCAGTCCACATGCGGATCCCCTTCTTCTTGTCTTCGGCACAAGACAAGTGCTACAGCTCCCAGTATGCACCAGAAGTGAACTCTTTTTCTTCCGTAAAGTGCTGCAGCAGGTCCGGTTTTTAGGGTTTGAGGTCGTCCACTCGTGTGCACGAACCCTCTTCTTCTTCCTTGGAAATCTTTAGGTGGGTTTGAGTTCAGGCACCGTAAAAAATTGCAGGCACATGAGCTGCACAGTTGAGCTATTTAAAATGCACTTGGAGTGACCCTTCGATGCGTATTATAATCCTGACATTGGTCTGCTTGCTTTGAATACTTAACGTGTTTGCAGGTCGGTATGTATCTGAGTAGCAAAATGATCACAATGTAGGTCATGTTTCAATCCTATGCACGCATGTTGTTTCTCAGAATCCAGATGTTACCTCGAACATAATATCCAGCGGCAGCGATGCATCATCGAGAGGGAAATAAATGTAAGCATAAAAACGGTTATATGCTATTATGGAACAATATTTTACGTTAAGATTGAAATCAAATAACATTAGATTTGATTTTACAATATGTATTTTTGATATCATCTAAAAGGGATCTTGTGTGATTTACAAAGGCACCATTTTTAGATCCAAAACCACTATCAATTTGTAAGGAAAACTAGAGTATTCTTCTCCCCTCTTCCTATCCTTTTATAGAATCGTTTAGACTGGAGGTTGATAGAGAAATTATAATCCCTCAACTGTGTCCTCTATGATATATATAATATACGTCTTTCAGTCCTTAGAAGTCATGTCTATTTATAGGCGAGAACATAGGATCTAGAATAAGTTATTAGGAGAGTTCCTCCCATCAAGGACATCCCCTAAGGAATCATAAAAGGGATCTCTGTGTGATTTGCAAAGGTATCGTTTTTAGATCCAAAATTGTTGTCAATTTTTCCTCAATTGTGTCCTCTATGAGATGTATAATATACGTCTTTCAGTCCCTAGAAGTCATGTCTATTTATACGCAAGAGCATAGGATCTAGAATAAGTTATTATGAGAGTTCTTCCCATCAAGGACATCCCCTAAGGAATCATACTATAATGGGCCACATAATTAAACATTCTTCCACTTGGCCCATTAATTGATAAGATATAAAAGATATTCAAAATAAATAAAATAAAATTTATTTAAAAATAATTTTAACTAATTGGATTCCAAAGAATTTTGAAAAAATATTTTATACATGACCATGAATTTTAAAAACAAGCCAATAAGTCTAATAAACATAATAATACGATATTAAGTTTAACTATCAATGCGAATCATAGCGGTTGTATATCATCAATGTCATACTCCATTTTATGTATCACAACATTATTAGTCTTTCCTAATATAGTCGAAGATGACCCATGTAATTTGTCTTGTCAAGACAATCCTATTATTACATTCAACTATAATATGCATAAACATAAATATAAACGAGATAACATAAATAAATAACTTTAAATATGCATCCACCTAAATATGTATTACCATATCTTTTATGGCTTGTTCACAAGCCTCATTTTAAGAACATATTTTTTAAATATTTTACACTATAAAACTTTAGTAAATTGATCAATAATCATCAAAGCGGCACTCAGGTTCTCAATTGACACTTATTATTTCTGGACTCTTTCTCTAACCACAAAGTACTTTATCTCAATATGCTTAGAACCACTAGAGTACTTGTCATTCTTAGAGAAGAAAACTACTATGGTGTTATCACAAAATATCTTTAATTAAGTCAACCACACCAAATCCTGAGATGAAATTTTACAGCTATAAAGCTTGATTTGTGGCTTTAAAGCATGTTACAAATTCGGTCTCCATTATTGATGATGCAATAAATGCTTATTTTGTACTTTTTCAAGAATTACCCTACTAGCTAACATGTATATAAATTCTGAAGTGGACTTCCTGCTATCGAGGCAATTTATAAAATCAGCATCTGAATATCCCGTCACTTCAAGCTGATCTAATCTTCTATATGTGAGCATATAATCTTTCGTCCCCTGTAGATATCTTATTAATTTCTTTGTAACTTTCCAATGTTTCATTCCTGAGTTGCTCTGATATCTACCCAGTATTACAACTACAAAACTAATATGTGGTCTTATAAATGTTTGAGCATATAATAGGCTTCTAACTACGCACATATAAGGAATATTCTTCATTTGATTTTTTCTAAGTCATTTTTCGAGCATTGGTTTTGACTGAATTTTTCACCTCTAGTAATAGGTATATCATTGGCTGAGAAAAACTGCATATTAAATCTCTTAAAGATATGATTAATATATTATTTCTAAGACAGTCCTAATAATCCTTGATATCTATCCCTGAATATCTCAATGCCAATAACATAGGTTGCCTTACTTATATTTAGATATATGCATTGATCAATAAGTATTTTTCTTAAATCCGAAGAAAGTAATGATATGATTGAACTTTATATACCATTATCTAGAAGCTTGTTTAAGGTCATAAATATATTTCTTAAGTTTACAAGCCCAAGTTTCTTTTCTTTTTTCTACGAATCATTTAGGTTATTCCATATATATTTTCTCATATAGATCCCTATTCGGAAATATTGTTTTCACATCCATCTAATGTAACTCAAGACATAATGAGCTATTAATGCCATGACGATTTTCAATGAATCCTTTCTAGAAATTAAAGAAAAAGTCTCGTTGTAATCAATGCCTTCTTTCTGATAAAATCCTTTGACCATAAGTATGGCTTTATATCGTTCGATGTTGCCTGCTGAATCATGTTTTGTCTTAAAGACTCGTTCACAACCGACTCTTTTATAATTATTGGATAATTCAACGAGTTTCCAGATATTATTCTGGACTATTGATTTTAACTCTTCTTTCATTGTATCATACCATTTTTCAGAATCGTTACTTTCTATAGCTTATGAAAACGATAAAGGGTCTCTTTTTACTCCTATATCATAATCTAATTTTTGTAGATATACCACGTAATCATTAAAAATGACATGTTTCCTTTTTCTTTGAGATCTTCTCATCATAACTACCAATTGTGATTATTCTACAAGATCATTAGCAGTGACATCAATGTCATGTGAGAGTTCATCAATGTTATTTGTTGTTCACTCTCGTCAATTCTCTTATTGATTTGAGAAATAATAATTTTTCGAATATGAGATGATACGAGAGAATTAACCTGAACATCCTCAATGTCAAAATTAATCATTCGAGATTTTTCACTCCCACTGATTTTATTATTTTCTAGGAATCTTGCATTACTAGATTTTACTATCCTCGTACTGAGACAATAAAATCTGTATCCCTTGGATTTTTTTAGATAACCAATAAAATATCAAAAAATAATTCTTGGATCCAATTTCATTTCATGTAGATTGAATACTCTTATCTCTATAGGATACCTCAAATATGTAAATGTCTTAAACTGTGCTTTCTACCGATTTATAACCCAAATATAGTTGATGAAACTGACTTATTAAGAATCTTGTTCAAGATGTATATAGTTATCCTAAGAGCTTCACCCACATTGACTTAGGTATAGTGGAATAACTCATCATGCTTTTAGCTATATTCACAATAGTACGATTTCACCTTTCAGCAACACCATTCTATTGTGGCACACCTGATAATGCATATTGAGCATAAATATCTTGTTGTTTTAGGAATCTATTAAAAGCACAAATATTCTGACCAGATTCATCATATTTGTCATAAAATTCACCACCCCTATTAGATTTGATAATTTTAACTTTTCTATCTAATTGTCTCTCGATCTCATTTATATACACTTCAAGAGTCTCAACGACCTGAGACTTTTCATGTATTAGATAAACATAGTCATATTTGGACAGATCATCTATAAATATGATGAAATACCTTTCTCTACTAAAACAAGAAATATGGAGTGGTCCGCAAATATCAGTATAAATAATCTCAAGGAGTTCTTTACTTATTGTGATATTTTTCTTTGTATGTTTAGTTTGCTTTCCCTTAATGCAATCTATACAAACACCAAAATAAGTGAAGTCTAAATATTCCAAAATATTATCCTTCACTAATCTTTTTATTCTTTTATTGGAGATATGCCACAATCGTTTATACCAAAATCTTTCATTATTGAAACTACGCTTCAATCCAACAATTGATTGCAAGGTTAATAATATCTTTGCAAACTCAATATTCAATTTAATTTTATACAAACCATCGTATAGAATTTCATAACTAACTTTTATTGAATCACAAAATATACTAAGTTTATCATTATCAAAAGAAAGACAATATCCTAACTCATCAATTCTAGATAGAGAGACTAAATTTCTAAAAATAATAAGAACATAACATGTGTCAACAAGATCCATTAGATGACCTATCTCTAAGCGTAAACGATAAGTCTCCACTGATATCACTTTCTCTTTAAGATGATTTCCCATGACGATGAATCTTTTATGTTCTTTTGGTTTTTGGATTGAAAGAAATCACTATATATTATTAGTAACATAAGTTGAAGTACTAGAATCAATCTACCAAGTATTAGAATGAACTTTTGTAATGTTTGATTCGAAACATACAAATGTCGAGTTTATACCTTTCTTTTCGAATCAAGTCTTGCGTTTAATGCAATCCTTTTTCACATGTCCTTTCTTGCCACAAAAGAAATACTTTATTGTAAAAACTTTTTTTATTAATCTATTTAATATTTTCAAACCCGACAAATTTCTTTGATGGATAATACTTCAAATTTTTTTTGTTTGTTACCAACTTCTTAAATAGTAGTCATGACATTATATAAGCTTTCTTGTTTTAATCTTAATTCTTCTTAAACACACATACTATTTAACCCATTCAAGTCTCACTTATCCTTATTTATATTATAGTGAATCTTGAATGGGCTAAACTGATAGAAAAGAGTTAAGAATGAACTGTACAAGGAAAGACTCATCAACATTCATGTCAAATGCTTTAAGTTTTACAGCCTTATCAACCATATTGAGGATGTGATCCTGAATTTCTCGAATGTCATCATACTTACCGTAGTCAGTTCTTTCATTAATATGTCAGCCAATGACTTATCAATAGATTTAAATATGTCTTCAATAACCTTTAAATATTCCTGTGCGCTAGTTGTAATCGGTAATGTAGTCTTTATGTTATTTACAATTATAACATTAAACTAAGCCTATCAAATATAAAATGACATTAATGCTTTGAGTTTTTAAAAATATAATGAACTATTAATATCATCTATATTTCACATTTGGGTGAAATATTGACATATTTAGTGTTCACTTAAGATCATCTATAGAGGACTGATACCATCCTTGTTGAATAGTATTGTTACCTTTAGGTATACAACCCTAAACTATAAGGATATTCAAAACAATATCATCATATCCCATCATATAATTATTTGAAATAGATTATCCCATGAGATTATCTAAATCTTTTAATTATGTGTGTCATTATGAATATTATTTTCTTAATATCATTTAGGACTAATTTCTTAATGTTATTTTATAAGTTATTGGTCTAGATCACTTGGTGGCTACAAGACCAATACAATAATTTAAAATATAATTTAAAATATCTTATAAATGATAAAATTTTTATTATAATTTATATCCAAAAGCCTATCATCTCAAGCCACTTTGATAGCTACAAGTTCGATAAAACTTAGAGAGATGAGTTACAAATAATATTAATTAAATTTCTTCAATTTAATTTATGCTAAACTATTGAATAATAGAATAATAACTATAATAATTATTAAATATTAATCAGTAAAAGAAAAAACTCATATAATAATCATGATAACATATAAATTATGCATTCATGTGCAAAATAAATATTATTTTATAATTTTAAATATACACATGTGAATAACTAAATGAATATCCAAGAACAATAATTGGATTTTATTTATCACACGTAAAAATATAATCAATAAGTCATATGAGAAAATTATAAAAGTAAACCATAATTTATTTTTTTTAATTAAAATTAAATCCAATCAAATAATCAAAATATAATCATGATCAAATTCAATCACAATTATAATAAATCATATTTATCAATTTTATAATTGAGGACATAAATTAGAATTTTTTAATTTCATAAGGGTAAAACTATAAATATGTTGACAAGACATAAATTGGAATTATGAGATTTGTAAAGGATAGAACTATCAAAATATTTAAAAAGTATTAATAAAATACATAAGGGCAAAGGTATAATTTAACCATAAGGAAACCCTAAGGCAAAATTATAATTTTACAAAAACCCTAATTTGCCTGTGTTGTCGTCGCCGCGTGTGCATGGCCCCCCTATAGCACTAACCCAACGCATGGCCTATGCTCGAGCACAGTTTGCCGCTTGGGCACGATCGTCGCGTGTGCACGCTATCGCCAGTGCCATTGCTTATGTACTTGTGCGCAATTGTTACTAGCGCTTGGCCATCGCTGACCGTGACCGTGGTATGTGCATGCGATTACCTATGTGGCTACTGATTGTGCGCACGGTTGTTGCGACATGCACGTTGCCCGATGCAACCACTACCACTAGCAAATTTGTTGGCCATACACAGTAAAGCCGACGGTAGCGTTGCATAGCGACCATTGTTGCTTCGCGATCATTAAAGATCACGTTTATAAGAAATTTAACATTACTCACAAAGAGGCAACATAATAGAATAGATAGAATACAGATCGATAAAATATGGATCATTCAAGCATGGCAAATCAGAAAACAACATATCTAAAGTATTTGATTTCAAGAACCTAGGCTTTAATACTAATTGTAAGCATACAAATTATTATATGCTATATATAATACAGAAACAATATTTTATATTAGGATTGAAATCAAATATATACCTTTTAATGTCATCTAAAATGGATATGTATGTGATCTGGAGAGAGAAACTGGAAAATCTCTATAGGTCCTAACTATTTATAGATAAGAGCAGAGAGTTTAAGATTAGTTATTAGGAGAATTCCTCTCATCAAAAATATTTCTTAAAAAAATTATTATAAAATATTTTTTTTTATTGAACAATATCTAACAACAAACTATCTCCAAGACGTTGAAACACTAAAGCCAGGGTCCAATAAGGTACAATGAATGGCACGGCGGGCGACGTGTGGAGAACAGGAGGTGTTCATGGTCTGTCTTCTCTAAGCGCTTGCACTTTGACAAGCTCCTCGGGAGCTAAATCACCACATACGGCGCATAATGGATGACCAGACATGAAGTCATGTAAACATCAAGGGGTTTCGGCCCACAAAGCAGTCTTTCCTAATTCATGAGGATATCCAATTAAGCCCACTACAGAATGAAGAAAACTCTCAAAATACGAGTCCGGATCGAAGCCCCAAAAGTTCATCACAATAAGCATGAACAAATGCTTCTGTTTTCAGGGATCCAGCGAGGTCACCTGCGCTGCAGGACGTGGGAGGATCCGTCTGCAAATCCTTGAGCTCCTTCAAGATCCGCTTCGAAGCTGGTTCGCCTGTAACCAGCCCCCGAATCGATCGGATCACAGCGAAAACACGAAGAAGAACAATCCGATTCCAAGAACAAACAAGAAATAGAGAGATCGAAGGAACCGCACTTGCAGGAATTCTCGGATCCTCCTCTCGAAAACGCGCTTCTTTCGGGGCGAAGGAAAGAGAGGAGGAGGTTTCGTTACAATAAACCTAATAAAGACGGTAGATTTATATTGCAAATTGCGAGTATAGTGCTATAATAATGGAGACATCATGACGGATACTGATGACCACAATGATGATGACGGATTTCATGATGCTGACGCTTTCAATAATTAATGACAGTGACAACAATTAATTTTTTTTCTATTTCTAAAATTATATACATTAATTCTCATCTCTAAAATATGGAAAACTTTGAAAAATTATATTTTTCTTTTTTATATATGACATTAATTCATGTCATATATAATTATGTTGTGAAAAAAAAGAAAAAAAAAAGTCCTGACAGCTGCAAAATATTGTGTGATCCCTAAATATTCATCAAACCAATCATTAGCAAGAGATGGATAACTTTAAACAATTTACAATAATTTCGATAAGCATTTGGGATCAATAAAATTGATAACAATTCAAGTTTCTCGACATCAAACAACACAAGTCAAACTACTGGGTTGACTCATTCAGGTCACACAGGTGTCTCGACCCTCAATTAAGCCAAATACATCTTCCGCAAGCTGAAACATTGTCGACAAACCCAAAGAATCTGAGCAGAGTAATGCTGCAACAATGAACCACACTAAGAAGAAGCATTGCAAGAGACTCGAGTGGTACACAATGAACTCGGCATAAACAGACTTTTGCTTCACTGGGGAGTCGATATGGTTCGTGCATCCTGTGCTGGTGTTGGTGCTGATCCCTCTGACCTGAATTCTGTTGAAGGTCGGTTGCCGCTGTCAAACCTTCTTACTCCTTCGATCATTCTCACCACTTCTGGCATCTTGGGTCTCCGTTCGGGCATCCTCGAGACACAGTTCATTGCGATCTGAAGCATCTCCACCATCTCCTCTTCGATGTTGGGATACCTCATCAGCTCCACGTCAAACACCTCCGCAGTCCATTCTTCACGAACAACAGAATGAACCCAGCGGACGAGATGAATTACCTCATCACCACCACCCACTACCCGAATGGGGGATTTCCCTGTGAGCAGCTCGAGCAATAGCACCCCAAAACTGTAGACATCAGAAGCTTGTGATGCTTTTCTTGTATCAACCACCTCAGGTGCACGGTAACCTGCAGTGCGAGACACAGGTGGGACCATTGGGTTAATGATGGATGGCAAGCCCAGGTCAGCGACACAACCATATTGCTGGTTGCTAAGGAAAACATTGGATGATTTGATGTTCCCATGGACAAGCTTCCCATTGTTTTCGATGTGAATGCGTGCAATTCCTCTTGCAGCTCCGAGTGCTATCTTTAGCCTAGTTTCCCAGTCCAAAGGGATCCTGTCCTGCCCTCTTTTCCCTGCAAAATGTGACACGGATACTAAAGCATGTTATGCTACAGTTTGGCCGATCCATCTTTTAAAGCAAAGATGCATTATCTTATGAAGCTCATTATGGAATATACAGCTAATCGCAATGGCAAAAAGACATATAACATAAGCTCTTTTAGAGTTTTGAACTATGTTCTATTACCAATATCTAGACATCAAGTATTACAACTAGATCTTGGATTAGATAGTGAGTTAAATCTTATAGCTAACCAAGAATCAACACCCATCTCTGTATTCATACACTCCCACGCACCCTCTGCTCTAAGATGCCCAACAAACAATAGAAAAGAGGCAGAGATAACATTTAGAGGTTTTCTAATAAATGTATACTTGTAGGTCTGGAATATTACCTTAATTGCAGAAAAGGAGAAAAGTATCATAATCTCAAATCCTTTTCACATGTCAGCTCTAATGTATTCGGTACTTTATTTACTGTGATATATCAAATACTTTATCCTTAACTTCTAATCAACGGTAAGATGTTGAAATCCCTGGGAAGGTTTACAGCACAGTAAAGCTACTATGTTGCTTGGCTTCATTTTAGACTTCCAAGATCACATCTTTCTCCCACATCATAGAAAAAGGCAAGCAAAAACAGATGGTGACATTTGCGTAACATCTCTGGAACTCTTACATCAAGCTGGTGGAAAACCACTAAAGCAGAATATGATCATTAAAGCTAAAACAAAGTAGCAGATGATACATATATTATTATAGGACTAAAGCACATTTTTAAAGTATATGGAGCTTAATGCTCCCGGGCAAGCCTTCTATTAGACCACCTTTAGGGGGAAAAGATCAGGTAGTAGCCTAAAATAACAAAGTCTAAGGTACGCAAAGAGTATCAGATGAACTCAGAAATCATGCAATTCAGTAACTTTAACATATCATGGTAATTGAACTCTGAAATCTGATTCTGAAACTCATAGTCCCTAATAGAGCCGGTAGCTCTCAATTATGCAAATTACCATCAAACTACTCCTTGAAAAGCAACAATTCTACCAACTAAGCAGTCTAAAAGAATTGAAGGAGCAATAGAAAAAGAATCGATACCATGTAACAAAGAAAAGACACTCCCTTGGCTGTAATAGTCATACACCATAAGCTTCTCATCTTTGGAGTAGTAATATGCCTTCAGCTCGACCACATTCTCATGCTTTATCCTCCCCACTACCTCCATCTGCTGCTCAAACTCTTTCTTCCCAACACCAGCCTCCTTCAGCCGTTTCACCACCACTGTCGTCGAATCCTCCAGCACTGCTTTATAAGCAGTCCCAAATGACCCCTTCCCCAAAACCTCAGCAGAAGCCCTCAGCAAATCCTCTAAATCAAAAGCAAAGGGACAGCCCTCAAAGAACACAAGCCGGTTGTTCGCGTCCTGACTTCCTGTCACGGCCTTCTCTGGTGACCGGTACCCTTTTGACCCTTTTCCTGAGACGAAACTCTCTTCTCTTCCTCTTGAGCAGCAAAGATAGAGAAATAGCGCAAGCATCACAAAGAGCAAGACACATCCGCCGACTGCAATCCCAAGAATTGCTGATTCACTCAACTTCCTCATGGTTATTGCACGCGGAACCTGCGACGGAGATGGGGGCAGTGGCGGCGGCGCCGGCGTTGATGATGGGATCAAAGGGTATATTGGCGACAAATCATTGCCGGAAAATGATGAATTTGGAAATCTTTGAAGGGACTTGGGAATTGTACCGTTGAGGTGGTTATGGGAGAGATTAAGAAACAGGAGGTTTGGGAGCTCAAGATCTGGAATTTGGCCAGATAACGAGTTGTTAGAGAGGTTTAGAGCACTGAGTTGAGTTAAATTGGAGACAGAAGCTGGGATGCTCCCGTTGAAGTCATTGAAGGAGAGATCGAGGGCCGTGAGGTTCTTCCACGGCGAGAAATCCGACGGCAGGCTGCCGGAGAAGCTGTTGAACTGTAGGTGGAGGCCGGTTAAGGTGGTGAGGTTGGCGAAGTCGGCCGGGAAGGGACCGGAGAGACTGTTGGACCGGAGGCTCAGGATCCGGAGGGCGGAGAGGCGGCTGAGGGTGTTGGGTGGGATCGGGCCGCTGAATCCGATCCCCGGGAGGCGGACGGCAATGACGCGGGAGTCGTCAGCGCTGCAGGTGACACCCGTCCAGCTGCTGCAAACGTCAGTGGCCCGGCGCCAATTGAGGCCGCGGCCGTGGGGGGTGGCAGTGAGGAAGTCGAGCAACGCCTGCTTGTCCTTCGCCAGGCTGCCGGCGCCGGCTCCAGCGAAGGAAATCGCCAACCAGAGGACGAAAACCGCCGAAAACATTCGATTTGGACGCATATCTCGCCCTAGAATCATGAATCCCCTTGAAAGCACTATAAGATCTCAACTGTATGGCATATTCCTCTTCAAGAACCCAACTTTTCCGCTACGAAAACGCGAACATACAAAAAGAAGTAAGCCTTAACTGCGGAACACTGTGTTCGACTCAAAGAAGTTACAAAAAGCTTCAAGATTTCCTCACCTCAGCAGGAGAGGAACACGAGGTTGGGATCGGAGGAAGATCTAGGGATAGGACACGGGGAAGGAAAGGAAGAGGAGGTAGCCGTTAAGAAGGAGCGAAAAGAGGACAAGGCGTAGCGGAGACGAGAGCAGCGCCTGGATTTTGCTTAAAAGATGGGCGTCCCAAGCGCTCGCCCACCGCGGGAGGCACTGAATGCAATCATTTACTCACCGAACTGCAAGCACCTTCGGCGGCAGAGAAAAGCAAGAGAGAGCAAAGGGGGCGAAGCAGCGTTAATGTGGAGCATTATTGCTCATAAGAAGGGGGTAAAACCAGAAAAAATCTTCGCCAGAGAGAGAGAGAGAACCAAACCTCGGGAAATGGATCCGCCTCCGACGAGGTGGAGAAGCAAGTGGAGAGCGGCGAACGGATCGGCTCTTCGTGTTTTTATCCACGTTACTGGTGGCGGTAAAACTCAGAGAGAGAGAGAGAGGGAGAGGGGTGGGTTGGGGGCGTGTGGGGAAGGGGGGGGGAAATATGGGCGCGAGTCATTTCAAGAACGATGCCGTACCTTGGCGATTGGATGTGGAGAAGGAACCCACAAAGGGACCCACCCCTGGATCGATCTCTAATCCATCTACAAGGCAGGTAGGCGGGATGAGTAACCGCAACGGTAAAAAAAGGCATGGTTTGAATTTATTTGTCCTTTTTGGCCAATTGCCCTTTGAATTTTCGATATTACCTATTCATCCCTCCGCACATCCAATTATATATCCCCGTCCGTTTATTCATAAATAACAATTATAATTAACTCTATTAATTAAAATACTTATGTATAAATAATGTGATTTTAAGATATCTTTAGGTTTCTTGAGATGGCGGTTTCTTTGGGGGTTTGGATTTGAACAAAGGCTGTGAGAAAGTGATCTTGGAGGTGACTTTTGCAGTGCTGACTCTCAGTACTTTTTCCTTCTACGAGAAGAAGAAGGAAACACCACTGTTTCCTTATCATCGCACGTACATGAAGCTGTTGAGCTCATGGCGATGATGGTAAGCTTGTCGTGGTGGTGTCGGTTCATCTAATTGGATGCATCACCTTCTATGGAGATTTGGTGTTCACCTTGCATGCATGATATGAGATGCTGCAACCTCTTCATTCCTCATCTCCATTGATCAAGCAAGCTCTTGAATACTGTTCAGTGTGTGAGACAGACTGCAAATTTGCTTCTCTTGCCGATCAGAGAAGGATTCATGCTCCAGGAGAATGAATGAGCATTACCCATGCTGGAAAATTCCTTCTCCTTGGCCTCTGGTCTGTCTTTATCTTCAGCATCTGCCTGCCTCACTTTAATACACACTGATACCAACAAATCCCTGCAGCATTAACTCTCGGGGACCATCTACCACACAGCCATGCTCCTGATGCTGATGAGCTGGGGTTTGGGTGGTAGCTCGGCTTGTGTTGGCCATGGAGGTAATTGGCTCGAAGGTGATAGGGAAATGGAAAGCTTCCATCTTCCCCCCCCACTCTCCTCTGTTGTACATCATACTCTTGCCACCGTTTGGAACAGTTCTACACCGGAAGGTGTGGAGAAAGGAAGAAAACTATTTGATTACCACTGGTAGATCTGTGCAATGGTGTCTCACCATTTGACTGGCCACTATATGACAGGAAACCCTTTGCTGGAGATCAAACCATGGTTAATGTACTTCTTATGCCAATACTTTATGGTACATCATCGAGCATCACTGTTGTGTGTTGATAGATTCTAAAGTTCAGATTCTGCTGCACCTGCCTTGGCTTCAAACTATTATCTGTAGCCATTATGTCAGTAGTTGCACCAGTGGGGATTCTCTCTCTCTCTCTCTCTTTCTTTCTTTATGTTCCATCATGCTATAAATTATCATGGTGAATGAAAAGGGTGAGAGCGACAAGATGCAACACCTACACTTTTTCCAAGGATCATCTCAGCCTCTAAAGATTGCTCACTTGAGCATTGCACACAAGATATCACCATCTCATACAAGGTTTTGAGGTTGGAAGTTGAGTCAACCCTGACATGACCAAAGAGTAGCAGCAGATGCATCAAGGATTAAGATCTTTCCGTGTGGGGTGATGCTGTCAGCTCAATCTCGGGATCGGTCACTGTGGGCGAGCAGTCTAACTACTACATCACACTGTCGAACATATGATCGATGGTGTTGCTCCATTTGGCTCCATTGTTGCTTGGACATGGATTTGGAGGCCTCCCCACGACAGTGGATGACTGTGTCAGAGCAGGATAAAAGCAATCAAGTCAAAACCTCAAGATCCAACTCCTTGTTGGATCATCTGCAACTTGTTCTTGTGATGTATAGGCATTTTATGTGATGCCAGCAGGGGAAGGTAGGCCAATCAGAGCACTCATGTCAGACTGCATTCTGTGAAGGGATGAAAGGTTGAAAGAGCAGATTTTGCCTGCCATCACTCTGCAGGCAACACTGCAAGCTCTGAGATGCAGTGTTCATCTCTGGATTAAGCAGTCACCAGCATCCCAGATGGTAAGAAATTTTCTGTTTTCCTGTCATTGGGTTAGATTTCAGAAGCTACAAACCACAGCAAGATGCAGACAGATGCATTGATATGATGGCAATGACTTGTCATTCTTCTGCCCATCCTATAAACCTTGGGTTGCAGAAAGACAAAAGAAAGGGGACAATTTAGCTCCTGTAATCCACATGTCCAATCTAGGCACCAACACAAGCTGTTCACAAGGCATTACTAAATTGCATTATGCATCAAAGGTAGGGGAATATTTACCATAAAGAAAGTCCATGCTTCACAAAGACAATGAATCAAACAACTTAAGTGGCACACTTTTGTTGATGGTTGTTACTTCATCTCCACCAAATATTGTCTATTGGTGCCGCAGCTTACTGAACTATCACTTTTACAGTCAACACATCATCTATCCAAACTGTTTGAAACTTTAACTTAAGGTGTCCTGTTGACCTAATCATGCATTGAACAGATATCTAACTGTTTACACAAACCATGTGGATTTTGTATGACTTTTTGCTTACCTCATTCTGCAGCCTGATGACTTTGCCCAGCAATCTGAGCAAAGTCCAACTGTTCCACAGATTGGGTTATAAGATGTTTTGAGCTGGAATCCTCTGATGCATTGGGGACTCCTGTGCAGGATTTAAGCTGTCCAACAATTCCATGGCAGTGGCCAGACATTTATGTGCCCACCTTGCCTCCTAAAATATTAGCAAAAAAGCAGGTAGACAAATAACATTCATTGTGTCAAATGGTTGTTTAAGTCATGATGATGAAACAAATGCATCATACACTCATTTTGGCTGAGTATCTTCTTTACATCAGCTTCTAGTTGAAGGTGTAAATGAAAACATAAGGTGTAAAACTGGCTTTAAAGTTCCTGTGTTTCTTTTGATCATACTACATTCCTACAGTCCTTGGTTTGCAATCTATGCCTTTTCCTTTGATACATTTGGGATAACTGTTATAAGATCCTTTAATTCTGCTTCAATATTGTTGGATCCTATATGAATCTGACTGACTACATATTTCTATAAGCTCTATTCTAATTTGTTCTCTCCTGCAGTATTTGACATAGTGGTCCACTTTTGAGGTCACCTGAGACATATCCAGTTGAACCAAATCCAATAAAACCAAGAAGACGGTTGAGCCACACCAGGAAAAAGAAAAAGGGAACTGAGAACTCAGAATTCAACAGAAGCAGACTTCAATTCAAGATTAGACATCAAGTGCAGTGGAGTTGGATGACAATGACAGAGATGGCAGGTCACAATCGACGGAAGCATCTTTCTTCTTTCCGATGGAAAAATCAAGGAAAACTTCCATTCAAGCAGTATCCGTACATCACTTGCAAGTACACATCACCCATATCTGTTTGTAATGCATCATCTCTCTTCTTGATTGGTGTTGAAGGAGACCTTTGCGCTTGCTTTGATGGATCAGAGGGGGGAGCAGAGAAGACAGTCTCTGAATGTTTCCATCCTTTTCACGTCGTTTCACTGGGAAAAGTCATGGGCAATGGACAGAGTGCCTTGTCGTTTGCATTCCTGTAAATTACACCACGATCAATATTGATATATGAGGATTCTAATTGTTATGTGAATGATGAAAAGATCATGAATTCTTGCATGAATTAAGAATTCCATATACACAAATTAGGTTGGAACTCCACACCAAACTCGGATTTCTGTGACACAGACTTGACTATACTTCCATGAGGCGTGTAGAAAAATCAGACATTTACAGGGTCAGATTTCTTGACCTCCTTGATATATAACATTTTACTGTTATCATTACAGCATATGGCATTTTACTCCTCCAAGAAATGACAACCTTGACTTCCATGAGATGTAAACTTTAATCCAACAATCAAGAGAACTTGTACTACTGCAGGGAAGGAGGTTGAGGCTGCTTGATGGTCAAATCAGCTCCCTACCAAAGGGTGCCGTCGATGAAGAAGAGGCTATCCTTGCTAATAAAGGAAGCCCACGGTATGGCAAACAGGTTCCTGTAGCCCACGGCCTTCACACCTGTGAAAGCCTAGAAGCCTTTGTATTTGCTCACAAATGCTCCTGATGGCTTCGATGTTGTGGCAAACTTGCATTCTACTGTAAAGCTGATCCAACCTCCACTTCCAGAGTTACAAAATATGTAAAAAGTTTTGCATATGGATTGTGTTTCTTGCCTCTAAATGTTGACACACTTGGTTGTGTCCCTGAAACTATTAGCAAAGAAATCCTTAGCTGCATCGGTTAAAAGCTGGACTGCCGAGGCCATTGAAATGCTACAAGGGAGATCCAGATAGAGTAATGCAGATTCTGTCGTCATAGGCAAGCTTCTAAGATACTGACTACAATACCGCATGCAAGAAACAACCTCGAGCTTATCCACAGCCCATCAACACATCCAGGAGGGTCGGAGAGGTAGTTGAAATGCTTCTGCTGATTATAAAGCCTAAAAGGTCCATGAGAGCAGCTTCCTCTGCTTAAAATGACACAAGAAAGAAAAAAAAAAGGATTAAGATGCTTCTCCTGCAATTAATGTAAGATGGGATGTTGAAATTTGAAAACAACTCTTCCACCCTAGGTCATATATTCTTCTTCAAAACTTACTAAAACATTAAAGTGCAGTTACACTTGCACCAAATAACACTAAGTATAAATTGTTCTACTATTACCTGATGCTTCAATTCTTAGGGTTGCAAGCCACCAATTGGATTCTTTCATGCCATTTGAAAAAAAAAAAAAACTAATAGTGAAAGATATGCAAAGACGAAATAGGTTTCAATGATTATAATAAAAAACAAGCAAGTATACTTTAAAGTGCAGTTACTAAAACCCTTGGTCATGTATCCTTCTTCAAAACTTGCTAAAACATTAAAGTGCAGTTACACTTGCAGCAAATAACACCAGGTAAAACTGTTCTGAGATTACCTAATGCATTAATTCTTAGGGTTACATGCTGGATTCTTTCAGGCCATTTGAAAAAAAAAAACTAATAGTCGAAGATATGAAAAGAAGAAAATAGGTTTCAATTATTATAATAAAAAACAAGCAAGTATGACAGCAGGTGGTAGTAATGCTTCTAACCTTATAGAAGAATGGGCTATTTGCAGCCAGTATGGCAGAACTAATGTAAACGGATTTAACTCTAAGGATATGAGAAGAACCCACACTTAATGAGTTGGTAATTTGTGAATCATCACCTGTAGATTATTAGAAGCAGTCAAATGACAAATAACATAACTGTGATAACAGAGTAAGTCCATCAAGAAATCAATTGTCCATCAAAGAACTCGTAATAAGTTAAAATGCTCCTTTTAATTTTCTCAAAAGTTAATTGGAATGATTCTTTTTAATCAGGTCAGCATTTCCATGTCGTTCGATCGACTCTAGAAGAAAAAAAATGACTATCCAGGCTTCAGCTAGACATTGA